>NW_027274440.1:0-102605 GCF_030028105.1 Mobula birostris
TAAGTTCCCACATGTTTCTGAGTTGTTTGTAAGTTGTATTATGGCGCTGAACATCAAGACAAAAAAGTTGTTTTCTCAGAGCATACAATGCTTTGATAATACAAATACTGTACATTTCAAATTTACACCAAAGCACTTACTGCAAACCTAATGAAAACACCTTAGGTTTACTTCCCACATGATTCTGAGATGTCTGAAAGTTGTTTCATGCCTCTGTTCATCAAGACAAAAAAGTTACTTTCTCAGTGCATATTAAGTTCTGACATTAAGATGGTATACATTTCAATTTTCCAACAAAGTACATGCTGCAAACCTAATGGAAACACTTTAGCTTAACTTCCCACATGATTATGAGTAGTTTGAAAGTTGTTTCATGGCTGTACACATCAACACAGAAAAGTTGTTATCTCAGTGCATACAATGCTTAGACAATACAAATACTGTACATTTCAATTTTACACCAAAGCATTTACTGCAAACCTACTGGAAACTCCTTAGGGTAAATTCCCACATGATTCTGAGATGTCTGAAAGTTGTTTCATACCTGTGCACATAATGACAAAAAAGTTCTTTTCTCAGTGAATAGAATGCTTTGACATAAACGTAGTATACATTTCAATTCTCCTCAAAAGTCCTGACTGCAAACCTAATGGAAACACCTTAGGTTAACTTCCCACATCATTATGAGTCAATTGAAAGTTGTTTCATGGCTGTACACATCAACACAAAAAAGTTGTTATCTCAGTGCATACAATGCTTAGATAACACAAATAGTATACATTTCAATTTTACACCAAAGCACTTACTGCAAACCTAATGGAAACACCTTAGGTTAATTTCCCACATGTTTCTGAGTTGTTTGAAATTTGTATTATGGCTCTGAACATCAAGACAAAAAAGTTGTTTTCTCAGTGCATACAATGCTTTTACAATTCAAATAGTATACATTTCAATTGTACTCAAAAGCACTTACTGCAAACCTAATTGAAACACATTAGGGTAACTTCCCACATGATTATGAGTAGTTTGAAAGTTGTTTCATGGCTGTACACATCAACACAAAAAAGTTGTTAACTCAGGGCATACAATTGTTAGATAATACAAATAGCATACATTTCAATTTTTCACCAAAGTACATGCTGCAAACCTAATGGAAACAACTTAGGTTAACTTCCCCAATGATTATGAGTAGTTTGAAAGTTGTTTCATGGCTCCACACATCAACACAAAAAAGTGGTTATCTCAGTGCATACAATGCTTAGATAATACAAATAGTATACATTTCAATTTTACACCATAGTACTTACTGCAAACCTAATGGAAACACCTTAGGTTAAGTTCCCACAAGTTTCTGAGTTGTTTGAAAGTTGTATTATGGCGCTGAACATCAAGACAAAAAAGTTGTTTTCTCAGAGCATACAATGCTTTGAAAATACAAATACTGTAAATTTCAATTTTATACCAAAGCACTTACTGCAAACCTAATGGAAACACCTTAGGGTAACTTCCCACGTGATTCTGAGATGTCTGAAACTTGTTTCATACCTGTGCACATAAAGACAAAAAAGTTGATTTCTCAGTGAATAGAATGCTTTGACATATTCAAATAGTATACATTTCAATTGTACTCAAAAGTCTTCACTGCAAACCTAATGCAAACACATTTGGTTAACTTACCAGATGAGTATGACTAGGTTTATAGTTGTTTCATGCCTCAGTTCATCAAGACAAAAAAGTTACTTTCTCAGTACTACTATGCTCTGACATTAAGGTAGTACACATCTGAATTTTACACCAAAGCACCTACTGCAAACCTAATGGAAACACCTTAGGTTATTTCCCACATGATTATGAGTAGTTTGAAAGTTGTTTCATGGCTGTACACATCAACACAGAAAAGTTGTTATCTCAGTGCTTGCAATGCTTTTACAATTCAAATAGTATACATTTCAATTGTACTCAAAAGTCCTGACTGCAAACCTAATGGAAACACCTTAGGTTAACTTCCCACATGATTATGAGTAGTTTGAAAGTTGTTTCATGGCTGTACACATCAACACAGAAAAGTTGTTATCTCAGTGCAGGCAATGCTTAGACAATACAAATACTGTACATTTCAATTTTACACCAAAGCATTTACTGCAAACCTACTGGAAACTCCTTAGGGTAAATTCCCACATGATTCTGAGATGTCTGATAGTTGTTTCATACCTGTGCACATAATGACAAAAAAGTTCTTTTCTCAGTGAATAGAATGCTTTGACATAAACGTAGTATACATTTCAATTCTCCTCAAAAGTCCTGACTGCAAACCTAATGGAAACACCTTAGGTTAACTTCCCACATCATTATGAGTAGTTTGAAAGTTGTTTCATGGCTGTACACATCAACACAAAAAAGTTGTTATCTCAGTGCATACAATGCTTAGATAATACAAATAGTATACATTTCAATTTTACACCAAAGCACTTACTGCAAACCAAATGGAAACACCTTTGGTTAACTTCACACATGAGTATGAGTAGGTTGAAAGTTGTTTCATGCCTCTGTTCATCAAGACAAAAAGATTACTTTCTCAGTGCATACTATGTTCTGACATTAAAGTGGTATACATGTCAATTTTCCAACAAAGTGCAGAATGCAAACCAGATGGATACATATTAAGTTAACTTGCCACATGTTTCTGAACTGTTTGAAAGTTGTCTCATGGATCTACAAATCAGCACAAAACAGTTGTTAACTCAGGGCATACAATGGATAGATAATACAAATAGCATACATTTCAATTTTGCACCAAAGTACATGCTGGAAAACTAATGGAAACACCTTAGGTTAACTTCCCACATGATTATGTGTAGTTTGAAAGTTGTTTCATGGCTATACACATCAACACAAAAAAGTTGTTATCTCAGTGCATACAATGCTTAGATAATACAAATAGTATACATTTCAATTTGACACCAAAGTACTTACTGCAAACCTAATGGAAACACCTTAGGGTAAGTTCCCACATGTTTCTGAGTTGTTTGTAAGTTGTATTATGGCGCTGAACATCAAGACAAAAAAGTTGTTTTCTCAGAGCATACAATGCTTTGATAATACAAATACTGTACATTTCAAATTTACACCAAAGCACTTACTGCAAACCTAATGAAAACACCTTAGGTTTACTTCCCACATGATTCTGAGATGTCTGAAAGTTGTTTCATGCCTCTGTTCATCAAGACAAAAAAGTTACTTTCTCAGTGCATATTAAGTTCTGACATTAAGATGGTATACATTTCAATTTTCCAACAAAGTACATGCTCCAAACCTAATGGAAACACTTTAGCTTAACTTCCCACATGATTATGAGTAGTTTGAAAGTTGTTTCATGGCTGTACACATCAACACAGAAAAGTTGTTATCTCAGTGCATACAATGCTTACACAATACAAATACTGTACATTTCAATTTTACACCAAAGCATTTACTGCAAACCTACTGGAAACTCCTTAGGGTAAATTCCCACATGATTCTGAGATGTCTGAAAGTTGTTTCATACCTGTGCACATAATGACAAAAAAGTTCTTTTCTCAGTGAATAGAATGCTTTGACATAAACGTAGTATACATTTCAATTCTCCTCAAAAGTCCTGACTGCAAACCTAATGGAAACACCTTAGGGTAAGTTCCCACATGTTTCTGAGTTGTTTGTAAGTTGTCATTATGGCGCTGAACATCAAGACAAAAAAGTTGTTTTCTCAGAGCATACAATGCTTTGAAAATACAAATACTGTACATTTCAAATTTACACCAAAGCACTTACTGCAAACCTAATAAAATCACCTTACGTTTACTTCCCACATGATTCTGAGATGTCTGAAAGTTGTTTCATACCTGTGCACATAAAGACAAAAAAGTTGTTTTCTCAGTGAATAGAATGCTTTGACATAAACGTAGTATACATTTCAATACTCCTCAAAAGTCCTGACTGCAAACCTAATGGAAACACCTTAGGTTAACTTCCCACATCATTATGAGTAGTTTGAAAGTTGTTTCATGGCTGTACACATCAACACAAAAAAGTTGTTATCTCAGTGCATACAATGCTTAGATAATACAAATAGTATACATTTCAATTTTACACCAAAGCACTTACTGCAAACCAAATGGAAACACCTTTGGTTACCTTCACTCATGAGTATGAGTAGGTTGAAAGTTGTTTCATGCCTCTGTTCATCAAGACAAAAAGATTACTTTCTCAGTGCATACAATGTTCTGACATTAAGGTGGTATACATTTCAATTTTCCAGCAAAGTGCAGAATGCAAACCAGATGGATACATATTAAGTTAACTTGCCACATGTTTCTGAACTGTTTGAAAGTTGTCTCAGGATGTACAAATCAACACAAAAAGTTGTTAACTCAGGGCATACAATGGATAGATAATACAAATAGCGTACATTTCAATTTTGCACCAAAGTACATGCTGGAAAACTAATGGAAACACCTTAGGTTAACTTCCCACATGATTATGAGTAGTTTGAAAGTTGTTTCATGGCTGTACACATCAACACAGAAAAGTTGTTATCTCAGTGCATACAATGCTTTGAAAATACAAATACTGTAAATTTCAATTTTATACCAAAGCACTTACTGCAAACCTCATGGAAACAGCTTAGGGTAACTTCCCACGTGATTCTGAGATGTCTGAAACTTGTTTCATACCTGTGCACATAAAGACAAAAAAGTTGATTTCTCAGTGAATAGAATGCTTTGACATAAACGTAGTATACATTTCAATTCTCCTCAAAAGTCCTGACTGCAAACCTAATGGAAACACCTTAGGTTAATTTCCCACATGTTTCTGAGTTGTTTGAAATTTGTATTATGGCTCTGAACATCAAGACAAAAAAGTTGTTTTCTCAGTGCATACAATGCTTTTACAATTCAAATAGTATAAATTTCAATTGTACTCAAAAGTCCTGACTGCAAACCTAATGGAAACACCTTAGGTTATTTCCCACATGATTATGAGTAGTTTGAAAGTTGTTTCATGGCTGTACACATCAACACAGAAAAGTTGTTATCTCAGTGCATGCAATGCTTTTACAATTCAAATAGTATACATTTCAATTGTACTCAAAAGTCCTGACTGCAAACCTAATGGAAACACCTTAGGTTAACTTCCCACATGATTATGAGTAGTTTGAAAGTTGTTTCATGGCTGTACACATCAACACAGAAAAGTTGTTATCTCAGTGCATGCAATGCTTAGACAATACAAATACTGTACATTTCAATTTTACACCAAAGCATTTACTGCAAACCTACTGGAAACTCCTTAGGGTAAATTCCCACATGATTCTGAGATGTCTGATAGTTGTTTCATACCTGTGCACATAATGACAAAAAAGTTCTTTTCTCAGTGAATAGAATGCTTTGACATAAACGTAGTATACATTTCAATTCTCCTCAAAAGTCCTGACTGCAAACCTAATGGAAACACCTTAGGTTAACTTCCCACATCACTATGAGTTAGTTTGAAAGTTGTTTCATGGCTGTACACATCAACACAAAAAAGTTGTTATCTCAGTGCATACAATGCTTAGATAATACAAATAGTATACATTTCAATTTTACACCAAAGCACTTACTGCAAACCAAATGGAAACACCTTTGGTTAACTTCACACATGAGTATGAGTAGGTTGAAAGTTGTTTCATGCCTCTGTTCATCAAGACAAAAGATTACTTTCTCAGTGCATACTATGTTCTGACATTAAAGTGGTATACATGTCAATTTTCCAACAAAGTGCAGAATGCAAACCAGATGGATACATATTAAGTTAACTTGCCACATGTTTCTGAACTGTTTGAAAGTTGTCTCATGGATCTACAAATCAGCACAAAACAGTTGTTAACTCAGGGCATACAATGGATAGATAATACAAATAGCATACATTTCAATTTTGCACCAAAGTACATGCTGGAAAACTAATGGAAACACCTTAGGTTAACTTCCCACATGATTATGTGTAGTTTGAAAGTTGTTTCATGGCTATACACATCAACACAAAAAAGTTGTTATCTCAGTGCATACAATGCTTAGATAATACAAATAGTATACATTTCAATTTGACACCAAAGTACTTACTGCAAACCTAATGGAAACACCTTAGGGTAAGTTCCCACATGTTTCTGAGTTGTTTGTAAGTTGTATTATGGCGCTGAACATCAAGACAAAAAGTTGTTTTCTCAGAGCGTACAATGCTTTGATAATACAAATACTGTACATTTCAAATTTACACCAAGCACTTACTGCAAACCTAATGAAAACACCTTAGGTTTACTTCCCACATGATTCTGAGATGTCTGAAAGTTGTTTCATGCCTCTGTTCATCAAGACAAAAAAGTTTCTTTCTCAGTGCATATTAAGTTCTGACATTAAGATGGTATACATTTCAATTTTCCAATAAAGTACATGCTGCAAACCTAATGGAAACACTTTAGCTTAACTTCCCACATGATTATGAGTAGTTTGAAAGTTGTTTCATGGCTGTACACATCAACACAGAAAAGTTGTTATCTCAGTGCATACAATGCTTAGACAATACAAATACTGTACATTTCAATTTTACACCAAAGCATTTACTGCAAACCTACTGGAAACTCCTTAGGGTAAATTCCCACATGATTCTGAGATGTCTGAAAGTTGTTTCATACCTGTGCACATAATGACAAAAAAGTTCTTTTCTCAGTGAATAGAATGCTTTGACATAAACGTAGTATACATTTCAATTCTCCTCAAAAGTCCTGACTGCAAACCTAATGGAAACACCTTAGGTTAACTTCCCACATCATTATGAGTCATTTGAAAGTTGTTTCATGGCTGTACACATCAACACAAAAAAGTTGTTATCTCAGTGCATACAATGCTTAGATAACACAAATAGTATACATTTCAATTTTACACCAAAGCACTTACTGCAAACCTAATGGAAACACCTTAGGTTAATTTCCCACATGTTTCTGAGTTGTTTGAAATTTGTATTATGGCTCTGAACATCAAGACAAAAAAGTTGTTTTCTCAGTGCATACAATGCTTTTACAATTCAAATAGTATACATTTCAATTGTACTCAAAAGCACTTACTGCAAACCTAATGGAAACACATTAGGGTAACTTCCCACATGATTCTGAGATGTCTGAAAGTTGTTTCATACCTGAGCACATAAAGACAAAACAGTTGTTTTATCAGTGAATAGAATGCTTTGACATAAATGTAGAATACATATCAATTCTACTCAAATGTCCTGACTGCAAACCTAATGGAAACACCTTAGGTTATTTCCCACATCATTATGAGTAGTTTGAAAGTTGTTTCATGGCTGTACACATCAACACAAAAAAGTTGTTAACTCAGGGCATACAATTGTTAGATAATACAAATAGCATACATTTCAATTTTTCACCAAAGTACATGCTGCAAACCTAATGGAAACAACTTAGGTTAACTTCCCCAATGATTATGAGTAGTTTGAAAGTTGTTTCATGGCTCCACACATCAACACAAAAAAGTGGTTATCTCAGTGCATACAATGCTTAGATAATACAAATAGTATACATTTCAATTTTACACCATAGTACTTACTGCAAACCTAATGGAAACACCTTAGGTTAAGTTCCCACAAGTTTCTGAGTTGTTTGAAAGTTGTATTATGGCGCTGAACATCAAGACAAAAAAGTTGTTTTCTCAGAGCATACAATGCTTTGAAAATACAAATACTGTAAATTTCAATTTTATACCAAAGCACTTACTGCAAACCTAATGGAAACACCTTAGGGTAACTTCCCACGTGATTCTGAGATGTCTGAAACTTGTTTCATACCTGTGCACATAAAGACAAAAAAGTTGATTTCTCAGTGAATAGAATGCTTTGACATAAACGTAGTATACATTTCAATTCTACTCAAAAGTCCTGACTGCAAACCTAATGGAAACACCTTAGGTTAATTTCCCACATGTTTCTGAGTTGTTTGAAATTTGTATTATGGCTCTGAACATCAAGACAAAAAAGTTGTTTTCTCAGTGCATACAATGCTTTTACAATTCAAATAGTATACATTTCAATTGTACTCAAAAGTCCTGACTGCAAACCTAATGGAAACACCTTAGGTTATTTCCCACATGATTATGAGTAGTTTGAATGTTGTTTCATGGCTGTACACATCAACACAGAAAAGTTGTTATCTCAGTGCATGCAATGCTTTTACAATTCAAATAGTATACATTTCAATTGTACTCAAAAGTCCTGACTGCAAACCTAATGGAAACACCTTAGGTTAACTTCCCACATGATTATGAGTAGTTTGAAAGTTGTTTCATGGCTGTACACATCAACACAGAAAAGTTGTCATCTCAGTGCATGCAATGGTTAGACAATACAAATAGTATAAATTTCAATTTTACACCAAAGCACTTACTGCAAACCTAATGGAAACACCTTAGGTTAATTTCCCACATGTTTCTGAGTTGTTTGATATTTGTATTATGGCTCTGAACATCAAGACAAAAAAGTTGTTTTCTCAGTGCATACAATGCTTTTACAATTCAAATAGTATACATTTCAATTGTACTCAAAACTCCTGACTGCAAACGTAATGGAAACACCTTAGGTTAACTTCCCACATCATTATGAGTAGTTTGAAAGTTGTTTCATGGCTGTACACATCAACACAAAAAAGTTGTTATCTCAGTGCATACAATGCTTAGATAATACAAATAGTATACATTTCAATTTTACACCAAAGCACTTACTGCAAACCAAATGGAAACACCTTTGGTTAACTTCACACATGAGTATGAGTAGTTTGAAAGTTGTTTCATGCCTCTGTTCATGAAGACAAAAAGATTACTTTCTGAGTGCATACAATGTTCTGACATCAAAGTGGTATACATTTCAATTTTCCAACAAAGTGCAGAATGCAAACCAGATGGATACATATTAAGTTAACTTGCCACATGTTTCTGAACTGTTTGAAAGTTGTCTCATGGATCTACAAATCAGCACAAAAAAGTTGTTAACTCAGGGCATACAATGGATAGATAATACAAATAACATACATTTCAATTTTGCACCAAAGTACATGCTGGAAAACTAATGGAAACACCTTAGGTTAACTTCCCACATGATTATGTGTAGTTTGAAAGTTGTTTCATGGCTATACACATCAACACAAAAAAGTTGTTATCTCAGTGCATACAATGCTTAGATAATACAAATAGTATACATTTCAATTTGACACCAAAGTACTTACTGCAAACCTAATGGAAACACCTTAGGGTAAGTTCCCACATGTTTCTGAGTTGTTTGTAAGTTGTATTATGGCGCTGAACATCAAGACAAAAAAGTTGTTTTCTCAGAGCATACAATGCTTTGATAGTATAAATACTGTACATTTCAAATTTACACCAAAGCACTTACTGCAAACCTAATGAAAACACCTTAGGTTTACTTCCCACATGATTCTGAGATGTCTGAAAGTTGTTTCATGCCTCTGTTCATCAAGACAAAAAAGTTACTTTCTCAGTGCATATTAAGTTCTGACATTAAGATGGTATATTTTTCAATTTTCCAACAAAGTACATGCTGCAAACCTAATGGAAACACTTTAGGTTAACTTCCCACATGATTATGAGTAGTTTGAAAGTTGTTTCATGGCTGTACACATCAACACAGAAAAGTTGTTATCTCAGTGCATACAATGCTTAGACAATACAAATACTGTACATTTCAATTTTACACCAAAGCATTTACTGCAAACCTACTGGAAACTCCTTAGGGTAAATTCCCACATGATTCTGAGATGTCTGAAAGTTGTTTCATACCTGTGCACATAATGACAAAAAAGTTCTTTTCTCAGTGAATAGAATAATTTGACATAAACGTAGTATACATTTCAATTCTCCTCAAAAGTCCTGACTGCAAACCTAATGGAAACACCTTAGGTTAACTTCCCACATCATTATGAGTAGTTTGAATGTTGTTTCATGGCTGTACACATCAACACAAAAAAGTTGTTTTCTCAGTGCATACAATGCTTTTACAATTGAAATAGTATACATTTCAATTGTACTCAAAAGCACTTACTGCAAACCTAATGGAAACACATTAGGGTAACTTCCCACATGATTCTGAGATGTCTGAAAGTTGTTTCATACCTGAGCACATAAAGACAAAACAGTTGTTTTATCAGTGAATAGAATGCTTTGACATAAATGTAGAATACATTTCAATTCTACTCAAATGTCCTGACTGCAAACCTAATGGAAACACCTTAGGTTAACTTCCCACATCATTATGAGTAGTTTGAAAGTTGTTTCATGGCTGTACACATCAACACAAAAAAGTTGTTAACTCAGGGCATACAATTGTTAGATAATACAAATAGCATACATTTCAATTTTTCACCAAAGTACATGCTGCAAACCTAATGGAAACACCTTAGGGTAAGTTCCCACATGATTATGTGTAGTTTGAAAGTTGTTTCATGGCTATACACATCAACACAAAAAAGTTGTTATCTCAGTGCATGCAATGCTTAGACAATACAAATACTGTACATTTCAATTTTACACCAAAGCATTTACTGCAAACCTACTGGAAACTCCTTAGGTGAAATTCCCACATGATTCTGAGATGTCTGAAAGTTGTTTCATACCTGTGCACATAAAGACAAAAAAGTTGTTTTCTCAGTGAATAGAATGCTTTGACATAAACGTAGTATACATTTCAATTCTCCTCAAAAGTCCTGACTGCAAACCTAATGGAAACACCTTAGGTTAACTTCCCACATGATTATGAGTAGTTTGAAAGTTGTTTCATGGCTGTACACATCAACACAAAAAAGTTGTTATCTCAGTGCATACAATGCTTAGATAATACAAATAGTATAGATTTCAATTTTACACCAAAGCACTTACTGCAAACCAAATGGAAACACCTTTGGTTAACTTCACACATGAGTATGAGTAGGTTGAAAGTTGTTTCATACCTCTGTTCATCAAGACAAAAAGATTACTTTCTCAGTGCATACAATGTTCTGACATTAAGGTGGTATACATTTCAATTTTCCAACAAAGTGCAGAATGCAAACCAGATGGATACATATTAAGTTAACTTGCCACATGTTTCTGAACTGTTTGAAAGTTGTCTCATGGATCTACAAATCAGCACAAAACAGTTGTTAACTCAGGGCATACAATGGATAGATAATACAAATAGCATACATTTCAATTTTGCACCAAAGTACATGCTGGAAAACTAATGGAAACACCTTAGGTTAACTTCCCACATGATTATGTGTAGTTTGAAAGTTGTTTCATGGCTGTACACATCAACACAGAAAAGTTGTTATCTCAGTGCATACAATGCTTAGACAATACAAATAGTATACATTTCAATTTGACACCAAAGTACTTACTGCAAACCTAATGGAAACACCTTAGGGTAAGTTCCCACATGTTTCTGAGTTGTTTGTAAGTTGTATTATGGCGCTGAACATCAAGACAAAAAAGTTGTTTTCTCAGAGCATACAATGCTTTGATAATACAAATACTGTACATTTCAAATTTACACCAAAGCACTTACTGCAAACCTAATGAAAACACGTTAGGTTTACTTCCCACATGATTCTGAGATGTCTGAAAGTTGTTTCATGCCTCTGTTCATCAAGACAAAAAAGTTACTTTCTCAGTGCATATTAAGTTCTGACATTAAGATGGTATACATTTCAATTTTCCAACAAAGTACATGCTGCAAACCTAATGGAAACACTTTAGGTTAACTTCCCACATGATTATGAGTAGTTTGAAAGTTGTTTCATGGCTGTACACATCAACACAGAAAAGTTGTTATCTCAGTGCATACAATGCTTAGACAATACAAATACTGTACATTTCAATTTTACACCAAAGCATTTACTGCAAACCTACTGGAAACTCCTTAGGGTAAATTCCCACATGATTCTGAGATGTCTGAAAGTTGTTTCATACCTGAGCACATAAAGACAAAACAGTTGTTTTATCAGTGAATAGAATGGTTTGACATAAATGTAGAATACATTTCAATTCTACTCAAATGTCCTGACTGCAAACCTAATGGAAACACCTTAGGTTAACTTCCCACATCATTATGAGTAGTTTGAAAGTTGTTTCATGGCTGTACACATCAACACAAAAAAGTTGTTAACTCAGGGCATACAATTGTTAGATAATACAAATAGCATACATTTCAATTTTTCACCAAAGTACATGCTGCAAACCTAATGGAAACAACTTAGGTTAACTTCCCCAATGATTATGAGTAGTTTGAAAGTTGTTTCATGGCTCCACACATCAACACAAACAAGTGGTTATCTCAGTGCATACAATGCTTAGATAATACAAATAGTATACATTTCAATTTTACACCAAAGCACTTACTGCAAACCTAATGGAAACACCTTAGGTTAATTTCCCACATGTTTCTGAGTTGTTTGATATTTGTATTATGGCTCTGAACATCAAGACAAAAAAGTTGTTTTCTCAGTGCATACAATGCTTTTACAATTCAAATAGTATACATTTCAATTGTACTCAAAACTCCTGACTGCAAACGTAATGGAAACACCTTAGGTTAACTTCCCACATGATTATGAGTAGTTTGAAAGTTGTTTCATGGCTGTACACATCAACACAGAAAAGTTGTTATCTCAGTGCATAGAATGCTTTGAAAATACAAATACTGTAAATTTCAATTTTACACCAAAGCACTTACTGCAAACCTAATGGAAACACCTTAGGGTAACTTCCCACGTGATTCTGAGATGTCTGAAACTTGTTTCATACCTGTGCACATAAAGACAAAAAAGTTGATTTCTCAGTGAATAGAATGCTTTGACATAAACGTAGTATACATTTCAATTCTACTCAAAAGTCCTGACTGCAAACCTACTGGAAACACCTTAGGTTAACTTCCCACATCATTATGAGTAGTTTGAAAGTTGTTTCATGGCTGTACACATCAACACAAAAAAGTTGTTAACTCAGGGCATATAATGGTTAGATAATACAAATAGTATACATTTCAATTTTACACCAAAGCACTTACTGCAAACCAAATGGAAACACCTTTGGTTAACTTCACACATGAGTATGAGTAGGTTGAAAGTTGTTTCATGCCTCTGTTCATCAAGACAAAAAGAATACTTTCTCAGTGCATACAATGTTCTGACATTAAAGTGGTATACATTTCAATTTTCCAACAAAGTGCAGAATGCAAACCAGATGGATGCATATAAAGTAAACTTGCCACATGTTTCTGAAGTGTTTGAAAGATGTCTCATGGATCTACAAATCAGCACAAAAAAGTTGTTAACTCAGGGCATACAATGGATAGATAATACAAATAGCATACATTTCAATTTTGCACCAAAGTACATGCTGGAAAACTAATGGAAACACCTTAGGTTAACTTCCCACATGATTATGTGTAGTTTGAAAGTTGTTTCATGGCTATACACATCAACACAAAAAAGTTGTTATCTCAGTGCATACAATGCTTAGATAATACAAATAGTATACATTTCAATTTGACACCAAAGTACTTACTGCAAACCTAATGGAAACACCTTAGGGTAAGTTCCCACATATTTCTGAGTTGTTTGTAAGTTGTATTATGGCGCTGAACATCAAGACAAAAAAGTTGTTTTCTCAGAGCATACAATGCTTTGATAATACAAATACTGTACATTTCAAATTTACACCAAAGCACTTACTGCAAACCTAATAAAAACACCTTAGGTTTACTTCCCACATGATTCTGAGATGTCTGAAAGTTGTTTCATGCCTCTGTTCATCAAGACAAAAAAGTTACTTTCTCAGTGCATATTAAGTTCTGACATTAAGATGGTATACATTTCAATTTTCCAACAAAGTACATGCTGCAAACCTAATGGAAACACTTTAGGTTAACTTCCCACATGATTATGAGTAGTTTGAAAGTTGTTTCATGGCTGTACACATCAACACAGAAAAGTTGTCATCTCAGTGCATGCAATGGTTAGACAATACAAATAGTATAAATTTCAATTTTACACCAAAGCACTTACTGCAAACCTAATGGAAACATTTTAGGTTAATTTCCCACATGTTTCTGAGTTGTTTGATATTTGTATTATGGCTCTGAACATCAAGACAAAAAAGTTGTTTTCTCAGTGCATACAATGCTTTTACAATTCAAATAGTATACATTTCAATTGTACTCAAAACTCCTGACTGCAAACGTAATGGAAACACCTTAGGTTAACTTCCCACATGATTATGAGTAGTTTGAAAGTTGTTTCATGGCTGTACACATCAACACATAAAAGTTGTTATCTCAGTGCATACAATGCTTAGACAATACAAATACTGTACATTTCAATTTTACACCAAAGCATTTACTGCAAACCTACTGGAAACTCCTTAGGGTAAATTCCCACATGATTCTGAGATGTCTGAAAGTTGTTTCATACCTGTGCACATAATGACAAAAAAGTTCTTTTCTCAGTGAATAGAATGCTTTGACATAAACGTAGTATACATTTCAATTCTCCTCAAAAGTCCTGACTGCAAACCTAATGGAAACACCTTAGGTTAACTTCCCACATCATTATGAGTCATTTGAAAGTTGTTTCATGTCTGTACACATCAACACAAAAAAGTTGTTATCTCAGTGCATACAATGCTTAGATAACACAAATAGTATACATTTCAATTTTACACCAAAGCACTTACTGCAAACCTAATGGAAACACCTTAGGTTAATTTCCCACATGTTTCTGAGTTGTTTGAAATTTGTATTATGGCTCTGAACATCAAGACAAAAAAGTTGTTTTCTCAGTGCATACAATGCTTTTACAATTCAAATAGTATACATTTCAATTGTACTCAAAAGCACTTACTGCAAACCTAATGGAAACACATTAGGGTAACTTCCCACATGATTCTGAGATGTCTGAAAGTTGTTTCATACCTGAGCACATAAAGACAAAACAGTTGTTTTATCAGTGAATAGAATGGTTTGACATAAATGTAGAAGACATTTCAATTCTACTCAAATGTCCTGACTGTAAACCTAATGGAAACACCTTAGGTTAACTTCCCACATCATTATGAGTAGTTTGAAAGTTGTTTCATGGCTGTACACATCAACACAAAAAAGTTGTTAACTCAGGGCATACAATTGTTAGATAATACAAATAGCATACATTTCAATTTTTCACCAAAGTACATGCTGCAAACCTAATGGAAACAACTTAGGTTAACTTCCCCAATGATTATGAGTAGTTTGAAAGTTGTTTCATGGCTGTACACATCAACACAGAAAAGTTGTTATCTCAGTGCATGCAATGCTTTTACAATTCAAATAGTATACATTTCAATTGTACTCAAAAGTCCTGACTGCAAACCTAATGGAAACACCTTAGGTTAACTTCCCACATGATTATGAGTAGTTTGAAAGTTGTTTCATGGCTGTACACATATACACAGAAAAGTTGTTATCTCAGTGCATGCAATGCTTAGACAATACAAATACTGTACATTTCAATTTTACACCACAGTACTTACTGCAAACCTAATGGAAACACCTTAGGTTAAGTTCCCACATGTTTCTGAGTTGTTTGAAAGTTGTATTATGGCGCTGAACATCAAGACAAAAAAGTTGTTTTCTCAGAGCATACAATGCTTTGAAAATACAAATACTGTAAATTTCAATTTTATACCAAAGCACTTACTGCAAACCTAATGGAAACACCTTAGGGTTAATTCCCACATGATTCTGAGATGTCTGAAAGTTGTTTCATACCTGTGCACATAAAGACAAAAAAGTTGTTTTCTCAGTGAATAGAATGCTTTGACATAAACGTAGTATACATTTCAATACTCCTCAAAAGTCCTGACTGCAAACCTAATGGAAACACCTTAGGTTAACTTCCCACATCATTATGAGTAGTTTGAAAGTTGTTTCATGGCTGTACACATCAACACAAAAAAGTTGTTATCTCAGTGCATACAATGCTTAGATAATACAAATAGTATACATATCAATTTTACACCAAAGCACTTACTGCAAACCAAATGGAAACACCTTTGGTTAACTTCACTCATGAGTATGAGTAGGTTGAAAGTTGTTTCATGCCTCTGTTCATCAAGACAAAAAGATTACTTTCTCAGTGCATACAATGTTCTGACATTAAGGTGGTATACATTTCAATTTTCCAACAAAGTGCAGAATGCAAACCAGATGGATACATATTAAGTTAACTTGCCACATGTTTCTGAACTGTTTGAAAGTTGTCTCAGGATGTACAAATCAACACAAAAAAGTTGTTAACTCAGGGCATACAATGGATAGATAATACAAATAGCGTACATTTCAATTTTGCACCAAAGTACATGCTGGAAAACTAATGGAAACACCTTAGGTTAACTTCCCACATGATTATGAGTAGTTTGAAAGTTGTTTCATGGCTGTACACATCAACACAGAAAAGTTGTTATCTCAGTGCATACAATACTTTGAAAATACAAATACTGTAAATTTCAATTTTATACCAAAGCACTTATTGCAAACCTAATGGAAACACCTTAGGGTAACTTCCCACGTGATTCTGAGATGTCTGAAACTTGTTTCATACCTGTGCACATAAAGACAAAAAAGTTGATTTCTCAGTGAATAGAATGCTTTGACATAAACGTAGTATACATTTCAATTCTCCTCAAAAGTCCTGACTGCAAACCTAATGGAAACACCTTAGGTTATTTCCCACATGATTATGAGTAGTTTGAAAGTTGTTTCATGGCTGTACACATCAACACAGAAAAGTTGTTATCTCAGTGCATGCAATGCTTTTACAATTCAAATAGTATGCATTTCAATTGTACTCAAAAGTCCTGACTGCAAACCTAATGGAAACACCTTAGGTTAACTTCCCACATCATTATGAGTAGTTTGAAAGTTGTTTCATGGCTGTACACATCAACACAAAAAAGTTGTTATCTCAGTGCATACAATGCTTAGATAATACAAATAGTATACATTTCAATTTTACACCAAAGCACTTACTGCAAACCAAATGGAAACACCTTTGGTTAACTTCACACATGAGTATGAGTAGGTTGAAAGTTGTTTCATGCCTCTGTTCATCAAGACAAAAAGATTACTTTCTCAGTGCATACTATGTTCTGACATTAAAGTGGTATACATGTCAATTTTCCAACAAAGTGCAGAATGCAAACCAGATGGATACATATTAAGTTAACTTGCCACATGTTTCTGAACTGTTTGAAAGTTGTCTCATGGATCTACAAATCAGGACAAAACAGTTGTTAACTCAGGGCATACAATGGATAGATAATACAAATAGCATACATTTCAATTTTGCACCAAAGTACATGCTGGAAAACTAATGGAAACACCTTAGGTTAACTTCCCACATGATTATGTGTAGTTTGAAAGTTGTTTCATGGCTATACACATCAACACAAAAAAGTTGTTATCTCAGTGCATACAATGCTTAGATAATACAAATAGTATACATTTCAATTTGACACCAAAGTACTTACTGCAAACCTAATGGAAACACCTTAGGGTAAGTTCCCACATGTTTCTGAGTTGTTTGTAAGTTGTATTATGGCGCTGAACATCAAGACAAAAAAGTTGTTTTCTCAGAGCATACAATGCTTTGATAATACAAACACTGTACATTTCAAATTTACAACAAAGCACTTACTGCAAACCTAATGAAAACACCTTAGGTTTACTTCCCACATGATTCTGAGATGTCTGAAAGTTGTTTCATGCCTCTGTTCATCAAGACAAAAAAGTTACTTTCTCAGTGCATATTAAGTTCTGACATTAAGATGGTATACATTTCAATTTTCCAACAAAGTACATGCTGCAAACCTAATGGAAACACTTTAGCTTAACTTCCCACATGATTATGAGTAGTTTGAAAGTTGTTTCATGGCTGTACACATCAACACAGAAAAGTTGTTATCTCAGTGCATACAATGCTTAGACAATACAAATACTGTACATTTCAATTTTACACCAAAGCATTTACTGCAAACCTACTGGAAACTCCTTAGGGTAAATTCCCACATGATTCTGAGATGTCTGAAAGTTGTTTCCTCCCTGTGCACATAATGACAAAAAAGTTCTTTTCTCAGTGAATAGAATGCTTTGACATAAACGTAGTATACATTTCAATTCTCCTCAAAAGTCCTGACTGCAAACCTAATGGAAACACCTTAGGTTAACTTCCCACATCATTATGAGTCATTTGAAAGTTGTTTCATGGCTGTACACATCAACACAAAAAAGTTGTTATCTCAGTGCATACAATGCTTAGATAACACAAATAGTATACATTTCAATTTTACACCAAAGCACTTACTGCAAACCTAATGGAAACACCTTAGGTTAATTTCCCACATGTTTCTGAGTTGTTTGAAATTTGTATTATGGCTCTGAACATCAAGACAAAAAAGTTGTTTTCTCAGTGCATACAATGCTTTTACAATTCAAATAGTATACATTTCAATTGTACTCAAAAGCACTTACTGCAAACCTAATGGAAACACATTAGGGTAACTTCCCACATGATTCTGAGATGTCTGAAAGTTGTTTCATACCTGAGCACATAAAGACAAAACAGTTGTTTTATCAGTGAATAGAATGGTTTGACATAAATGTAGAATACATTTCAATTCTACTCAAATGTCCTGACTGCAAACCTAATGGAAACACCTTAGGTTAACTTCCCACATCATTATGAGTAGTTTGAAAGTTGTTTCATGGCTGTACACATCAACACAAAAAAGTTGTTAACTCAGGGCATACAATTGTTAGATAATACAAATAGCATACATTTCAATTTTTCACCAAAGTACATGCTGCAAACCTAATGGAAACAACTTAGGTTAACTTCCCCAATGATTATGAGTAGTTTGAAAGTTGTTTCATGGCTCCACACATCAACACAAAAAAGTGGTTATCTCAGTGCATACGATGCTTAGATAATACAAACAGTATACATTTCAATTTTACACCATAGTACTTACTGCAAACCTAATGGAAACACCTTAGGTTAAGTTCCCACAAGTTTCTGAGTTGTTTGAAAGTTGTATTATGGCGCTGAACATCAAGACAAAAAAGTTGTTTTCTCAGAGCATACAATGCTTTGAAAATACAAATACTGTAAATTTCAATTTTATACCAAAGCACTTACTGCAAACCTAATGGAAACACCTTAGGGTAACTTCCCACGTGATTCTGAGATGTCTGAAACTTGTTTCATACCTGTGCACATAAAGACAAAAAAGTTGATTTCTCAGTGAATAGAATGCTTTGACATAAACGTAGTATACATTTCAATTCTACTCAAAAGTCCTGACTGCAAACCTAATGGAAACACCTTAGGTTAATTTCCCACATGTTTCTGAGTTGTTTGAAATTTGTATTATGGCTCTGAACATCAAGACAAAAAAGTTGTTTTCTCAGTGCATACAATGCTTTTACAATTCAAATAGTATACATTTCAATTGTACTCAAAAGTCCTGACTGCAAACCTAATGGAAACACCTTAGGTTATTTCCCACATGATTATGAGTAGTTTGAAAGTTGTTTCATGGCTGTACACATCAACACAGAAAAGTTGTTATCTCAGTGCATGCAATGCTTTTACAATTCAAATAGTATACATTTCAATTGTACTCAAAAGTCCTGACTGCAAACCTAATGGAAACACCTTAGGTTAACTTCCCACATGATTATGAGTAGTTTGAAAGTTGTTTCATGGCTGTACACATCAACACAGAAAAGTTGTCATCTCAGTGCATGCAATGGTTAGACAATACAAATAGTATAAGTTTCAATTTTACACCAAAGTACATGCTGGAAAACTAATGGAAACACCTTAGGTTAACTTCCCACATGATTATGAGTAGTTTGAAAGTTGTTTCATGGCTGTACACATCAACACAGAAAAGTTGTTATCTCAGTGCATACAATACTTTGAAAATACAAATACTGTAAATTTCAATTTTATACCAAAGCACTTATTGCAAACCTAATGGAAACACCTTAGGGTAACTTCCCACGTGATTCTGAGATGTCTGAAACTTGTTTCATACCTGTGCACATAAAGACAAAAAAGTTGTTATCTCAGTGCATGCAATGCTTTTACAATTCAAATAGTATGCATTTCAATTGTACTCAAAAGTCCTGACTGCAAACCTAATGGAAACACCTTAGGTTAACTTCCCACATCATTATGAGTAGTTTGAAAGTTGTTTCATGGCTGTACACATCAACACAAAAAAGTTGTTATCTCAGTGCATACAATGCTTAGATAATACAAATAGTATACATTTCAATTTTACACCAAAGCACTTACTGCAAACCAAATGGAAACACCTTTGGTTAACTTCACACATGAGTATGAGTAGGTTGAAAGTTGTTTCATGCCTCTGTTCATCAAGACAAAAAGATTACTTTCTCAGTGCATACTATGTTCTGACATTAAAGTGGTATACATGTCAATTTTCCAACAAAGTGCAGAATGCAAACCAGATGGATACATATTAAGTTAACTTGCCACATGTTTCTGAACTGTTTGAAAGTTGTCTCATGGATCTACAAATCAGGACAAAACAGTTGTTAACTCAGGGCATACAATGGATAGATAATACAAATAGCATACATTTCAATTTTGCACCAAAGTACATGCTGGAAAACTAATGGAAACACCTTAGGTTAACTTCCCACATGATTATGTGTAGTTTGAAAGTTGTTTCATGGCTATACACATCAACACAAAAAAGTTGTTATCTCAGTGCATACAATGCTTAGATAATACAAATAGTATACATTTCAATTTGACACCAAAGTACTTACTGCAAACCTAATGGAAACACCTTAGGGTAAGTTCCCACATGTTTCTGAGTTGTTTGTAAGTTGTATTATGGCGCTGAACATCAAGACAAAAAAGTTGTTTTCTCAGAGCATACAATGCTTTGATAATACAAATACTGTACATTTCAAATTTACAACAAAGCACTTACTGCAAACCTAATGAAAACACCTTAGGTTTACTTCCCACATGATTCTGAGATGTCTGAAAGTTGTTTCATGCCTCTGTTCATCAAGACAAAAAAGTTACTTTCTCAGTGCATATTAAGTTCTGACATTAAGATGGTATACATTTCAATTTTCCAACAAAGTACATGCTGCAAACCTAATGGAAACACTTTAGCTTAACTTCCCACATGATTATGAGTAGTTTGAAAGTTGTTTCATGGCTGTACACATCAACACAGAAAAGTTGTTATCTCAGTGCATACAATGCTTAGACAATACAAATACTGTACATTTCAATTTTACACCAAAGCATTTACTGCAAACCTACTGGAAACTCCTTAGGGTAAATTCCCACATGATTCTGAGATGTCTGAAAGTTGTTTCATACCTGTGCACATAATGACAAAAAAGTTCTTTTCTCAGTGAATAGAATGCTTTGACATAAACGTAGTATACATTTCAATTCTCCTCAAAAGTCCTGACTGCAAACCTAATGGAAACACCTTAGGTTAACTTCCCACATCATTATGAGTCATTTGAAAGTTGTTTCATGGCTGTACACATCAACACAAAAAAGTTGTTATCTCAGTGCATACAATGCTTAGATAACACAAATAGTATACATTTCAATTTTACACCAAAGCACTTACTGCAAACCTAATGGAAACACCTTAGGTTAATTTCCCACATGTTTCTGAGTTGTTTGAAATTTGTATTATGGCTCTGAACATCAAGACAAAAAAGTTGTTTTCTCAGTGCATACAATGCTTTTACAATTCAAATAGTATACATTTCAATTGTACTCAAAAGCACTTACTGCAAACCTAATGGAAACACATTAGGGTAACTTCCCACATGATTCTGAGATGTCTGAAAGTTGTTTCATACCTGAGCACATAAAGGCAAAACAGTTGTTTTATCAGTGAATAGAATGGTTTGACATAAATGTAGAATACATTTCAATTCTACTCAAATGTCCTGACTGCAAACCTAATGGAAACACCTTAGGTTAACTTCCCACATCATTATGAGTAGTTTGAAAGTTGTTTCATGGCTGTACACATCAACACAAAAAAGTTGTTAACTCAGGGCATACAATTGTTAGATAATACAAATAGCATACATTTCAATTTTTCACCAAAGTACATGCTGCAAACCTAATGGAAACAACTTAGGTTAACTTCCCCAATGATTATGAGTAGTTTGAAAGTTGTTTCATGGCTGTACACATCAACACAGAAAAGTTGTTATCTCAGTGCATACAATACTTTGAAAATACAAATACTGTAAATTTCAATTTTATACCAAAGCACTTATTGCAAACCTAATGGAAACACCTTAGGGTAACTTCCCACGTGATTCTGAGATGTCTGAAACTTGTTTCATACCTGTGCACATAAAGACAAAAAAGTTGATTTCTCAGTGAATAGAATGCTTTGACATAAACGTAGTATACATTTCAATTCTCCTCAAAAGTCCTGACTGCAAACCTAATGGAAACACCTTAGGTTATTTCCCACATGATTATGAGTAGTTTGAAAGTTGTTTCATGGCTGTACACATCAACACAGAAAAGTTGTTATCTCAGTGCATGCAATGCTTTTACAATTCAAATAGTATGCATTTCAATTGTACTCAAAAGTCCTGACTGCAAACCTAATGGAAACACCTTAGGTTAACTTCCCACATCATTATGAGTAGTTTGAAAGTTGTTTCATGGCTGTACACATCAACACAAAAAAGTTGTTATCTCAGTGCATACAATGCTTAGATAATACAAATAGTATACATTTCAATTTTACACCAAAGCACTTACTGCAAACCAAATGGAAACACCTTTGGTTAACTTCACACATGAGTATGAGTAGGTTGAAAGTTGTTTCATGCCTCTGTTCATCAAGACAAAAAGATTACTTTCTCAGTGCATACTATGTTCTGACATTAAAGTGGTATACATGTCAATTTTCCAACAAAGTGCAGAATGCAAACCAGATGGATACATATTAAGTTAACTTGCCACATGTTTCTGAACTGTTTGAAAGTTGTCTCATGGATCTACAAATCAGGACAAAACAGTTGTTAACTCAGGGCATACAATGGATAGATAATACAAATAGCATACATTTCAATTTTGCACCAAAGTACATGCTGGAAAACTAATGGAAACACCTTAGGTTAACTTCCCACATGATTATGTGTAGTTTGAAAGTTGTTTCATGGCTATACACATCAACACAAAAAAGTTGTTATCTCAGTGCATACAATGCTTAGATAATACAAATAGTATACATTTCAATTTGACACCAAAGTACTTACTGCAAACCTAATGGAAACACCTTAGGGTAAGTTCCCACATGTTTCTGAGTTGTTTGTAAGTTGTATTATGGCGCTGAACATCAAGACAAAAAAGTTGTTTTCTCAGAGCATACAATGCTTTGATAATACAAATACTGTACATTTCAAATTTACAACAAAGCACTTACTGCAAACCTAATGAAAACACCTTAGGTTTACTTCCCACATGATTCTGAGATGTCTGAAAGTTGTTTCATGCCTCTGTTCATCAAGACAAAAAAGTTACTTTCTCAGTGCATATTAAGTTCTGACATTAAGATGGTATACATTTCAATTTTCCAACAAAGTACATGCTGCAAACCTAATGGAAACACTTTAGCTTAACTTCCCACATGATTATGAGTAGTTTGAAAGTTGTTTCATGGCTGTACACATCAACACAGAAAAGTTGTTATCTCAGTGCATACAATGCTTAGACAATACAAATACTGTACATTTCAATTTTACACCAAAGCATTTACTGCAAACCTACTGGAAACTCCTTAGGGTAAATTCCCACATGATTCTGAGATGTCTGAAAGTTGTTTCATACCTGTGCACATAATGACAAAAAAGTTCTTTTCTCAGTGAATAGAATGCTTTGACATAAACGTAGTATACATTTCAATTCTCCTCAAAAGTCCTGACTGCAAACCTAATGGAAACACCTTAGGTTAACTTCCCACATCATTATGAGTCATTTGAAAGTTGTTTCATGGCTGTACACATCAACACAAAAAAGTTGTTATCTCAGTGCATACAATGCTTAGATAACACAAATAGTATACATTTCAATTTTACACCAAAGCACTTACTGCAAACCTAATGGAAACACCTTAGGTTAATTTCCCACATGTTTCTGAGTTGTTTGAAATTTGTATTATGGCTCTGAACATCAAGACAAAAAAGTTGTTTTCTCAGTGCATACAATGCTTTTACAATTCAAATAGTATACATTTCAATTGTACTCAAAAGCACTTACTGCAAACCTAATGGAAACACATTAGGGTAACTTCCCACATGATTCTGAGATGTCTGAAAGTTGTTTCATACCTGAGCACATAAAGACAAAACAGTTGTTTTATCAGTGAATAGAATGGTTTGACATAAATGTAGAATACATTTCAATTCTACTCAAATGTCCTGACTGCAAACCTAATGGAAACACCTTAGGTTAACTTCCCACATCATCATGAGTAGTTTGAAAGTTGTTTCATGGCTGTACACATCAACACAAAAAAGTTGTTAACTCAGGGCATACAATTGTTAGATAATACAAATAGCATACATTTCAATTTTTCACCAAAGTACATGCTGCAAACCTAATGGAAACAACTTAGGTTAACTTCCCCAATGATTATGAGTAGTTTGAAAGTTGTTTCATGGCTCCACACATCAACACAAAAAAGTGGTTATCTCAGTGCATACGATGCTTAGATAATACAAATAGTATACATTTCAATTTTACACCATAGTACTTACTGCAAACCTAATGGAAACACCTTAGGTTAAGTTCCCACAAGTTTCTGAGTTGTTTGAAAGTTGTATTATGGCGCTGAACATCAAGACAAAAAAGTTGTTTTCTCAGAGCATACAATGCTTTGAAAATACAAATACTGTAAATTTCAATTTTATACCAAAGCACTTACTGCAAACCTAATGGAAACACCTTAGGGTAACTTCCCACGTGATTCTGAGATGTCTGAAACTTGTTTCATACCTGTGCACATAAAGACAAAAAAGTTGATTTCTCAGTGAATAGAATGCTTTGACATAAACGTAGTATACATTTCAATTCTACTCAAAAGTCCTGACTGCAAACCTAATGGAAACACCTTAGGTTAATTTCCCACATGTTTCTGAGTTGTTTGAAATTTGTATTATGGCTCTGAACATCAAGACAAAAAAGTTGTTTTCTCAGTGCATACAATGCTTTTACAATTCAAATAGTATACATTTCAATTGTACTCAAAAGTCCTGACTGCAAACCTAATGGAAACACCTTAGGTTATTTCCCACATGATTATGAGTAGTTTGAAAGTTGTTTCATGGCTGTACACATCAACACAGAAAAGTTGTTATCTCAGTGCATGCAATGCTTTTACAAATCAAATAGTATACATTTCAATTGTACTCAAAAGTCCTGACTGCAAACCTAATGGAAACACCTTAGGTTAACTTCCCACATGATTATGAGTAGTTTGAAAGTTGTTTCATGGCTGTACACATCAACACAGAAAAGTTGTCATCTCAGTGCATGCAATGGTTAGACAATACAAATAGTATAAATTTCAATTTTACACCAAAGTACATGCTGGAAAACTAATGGAAACACCTTAGGTTAACTTCCCACATGATTATGAGTAGTTTGAAAGTTGTTTCATGGCTGTACACATCAACACAGAAAAGTTGTTATCTCAGTGCATACAATACTTTGAAAATACAAATACTGTAAATTTCAATTTTATACCAAAGCACTTATTGCAAACCTAATGGAAACACCTTAGGGTAACTTCCCACGTGATTCTGAGATGTCTGAAACTTGTTTCATACCTGTGCACATAAAGACAAAAAAGTTGTTATCTCAGTGCATGCAATGCTTTTACAATTCAAATAGTATGCATTTCAATTGTACTCAAAAGTCCTGACTGCAAACCTAATGGAAACACCTTAGGTTAACTTCCCACATCATTATGAGTAGTTTGAAAGTTGTTTCATGGCTGTACACATCAACACAAAAAAGTTGTTATCTCAGTGCATACAATGCTTAGATAATACAAATAGTATACATTTCAATTTTACACCAAAGCACTTACTGCAAACCAAATGGAAACACCTTTGGTTAACTTCACACATGAGTATGAGTAGGTTGAAAGTTGTTTCATGCCTCTGTTCATCAAGACAAAAAGATTACTTTCTCAGTGCATACTATGTTCTGACATTAAAGTGGTATACATGTCAATTTTCCAACAAAGTGCAGAATGCAAACCAGATGGATACATATTAAGTTAACTTGCCACATGTTTCTGAACTGTTTGAAAGTTGTCTCATGGATCTACAAATCAGGACAAAACAGTTGTTAACTCAGGGCATACAATGGATAGATAATACAAATAGCATACATTTCAATTTTGCACCAAAGTACATGCTGGAAAACTAATGGAAACACCTTAGGTTAACTTCCCACATGATTATGTGTAGTTTGAAAGTTGTTTCATGGCTATACACATCAACACAAAAAAGTTGTTATCTCAGTGCATACAATGCTTAGATAATACAAATAGTATACATTTCAATTTGACACCAAAGTACTTACTGCAAACCTAATGGAAACACCTTAGGGTAAGTTCCCACATGTTTCTGAGTTGTTTGTAAGTTGTATTATGGCGCTGAACATCAAGTCAAAAAAGTTGTTTTCTCAGAGCATACAATGCTTTGATAATACAAATACTGTACATTTCAAATTTACACCAAAGCACTTACTGCAAACCTAATGAAAACACCTTAGGTTTACTTCCCACATGATTCTGAGATGTCTGAAAGTTGTTTCATGCCTCTGTTCATCAAGACAAAAAAGTTACTTTCTCAGTGCATATTAAGTTCTGACATTAAGATGGTATACATTTCAATTTTCCAACAAAGTACATGCTGCAAACCTAATGGAAACACTTTAGCTTAACTTCCCACATGATTATGAGTAGTTTGAAAGTTGTTTCATGGCTGTACACATCAACACAGAAAAGTTGTTATCTCAGTGCATACAATGCTTAGACAATACAAATACTGTACATTTCAATTTTACACCAAAGCATTTACTGCAAACCTACTGGAAACTCCTTAGGGTAAATTCCCACATGATTCTGAGATGTCTGAAAGTTGTTTCATACCTGTGCACATAATGACAAAAAAGTTCTTTTCTCAGTGAATAGAATGCTTTGACATAAACGTAGTATACATTTCAATTCTCCTCAAAAGTCCTGACTGCAAACCTAATGGAAACACCTTAGGTTAACTTCCCACATCATTATGAGTCATTTGAAAGTTGTTTCATGGCTGTACACATCAACACAAAAAAGTTGTTAACTCAGGGCATACAATTGTTAGATAATACAAATAGCATACATTTCAATTTTTCACCAAAGTACATGCTGCAAACCTAATGGAAACAACTTAGGTTAACTTCCCCAATGATTATGAGTAGTTTGAAAGTTGTTTCATGGCTCCACACATCAACACAAAAAAGTGGTTATCTCAGTGCATACGATGCTTAGATAATACAAATAGTATACATTTCAATTTTACACCATAGTACTTACTGCAAACCTAATGGAAACACCTTAGGTTAAGTTCCCACAAGTTTCTGAGTTGTTTGAAAGTTGTATTATGGCGCTGAACATCAAGACAAAAAAGTTGTTTTCTCAGAGCATACAATGCTTTGAAAATACAAATACTGTAAATTTCAATTTTATACCAAAGCACTTACTGCAAACCTAATGGAAACACCTTAGGGTAACTTCCCACGTGATTCTGAGATGTCTGAAACTTGTTTCATACCTGTGCACATAAAGACAAAAAAGTTGATTTCTCAGTGAATAGAATGCTTTGACATAAACGTAGTATACATTTCAATTCTACTCAAAAGTCCTGACTGCAAACCTAATGGAAACACCTTAGGTTAATTTCCCACATGTTTCTGAGTTGTTTGAAATTTGTATTATGGCTCTGAACATCAAGACAAAAAAGTTGTTTTCTCAGTGCATACAATGCTTTTACAATTCAAATAGTATACATTTCAATTGTACTCAAAAGTCCTGACTGCAAACCTAATGGAAACACCTTAGGTTATTTCCCACATGATTATGAGTAGTTTGAAAGTTGTTTCATGGCTGTACACATCAACACAGAAAAGTTGTTATCTCAGTGCATGCAATGCTTTTACAATTCAAATAGTATACATTTCAATTGTACTCAAAAGTCCTGACTGCAAACCTAATGGAAACACCTTAGGTTAACTTCCCACATGATTATGAGTAGTTTGAAAGTTGTTTCATGGCTGTACACATCAACACAGAAAAGTTGTCATCTCAGTGCATGCAATGGTTAGACAATACAAATAGTATAAATTTCAATTTTACACCAAAGCACTTACTGCAAACCTAATGGAAACACCTTAGGTTAATTTCCCACATGTTTCTGAGTTGTTTGATATTTGTATTATGGCTCTGAACATCAAGACAAAAAAGTTGTTTTCTCAGTGCATACAATGCTTTTACAATTCAAATAGTATACATTTCAATTGTACTCAAAACTCCTGACTGCAAACATAATGGAAACACCTTAGGTTAACTTCCCACATCATTATGAGTAGTTTGAAAGTTGTTTCATGGCTGTACACATCAACACAAAAAAGTTGTTATCTCAGTGCATACAATGCTTAGATAATACAAATAGTATACATTTCAATTTTACACCAAAGCACTTACTGCAAACCAAATGGAAACACCTTTGGTTAACTTCACACATGAGTATGAGTAGTTTGAAAGTTGTTTCATGCCTCTGTTCATGAAGACAAAAAGATTACTTTCTCAGTGCATACAATGTTCTGACATTAAAGTGGTATACATTTCAATTTTCCAACAAAGTGCAGAATGCAAACCAGATGGATACATATTAAGTTAACTTGCCACATGTTTCTGAACTGTTTGAAAGTTGTCTCATGGATCTACAAATCAGCACAAAAAAGTTGTTAACTCAGGGCATACAATGGATAGATAATACAAATAACATACATTTCAATTTTGCACCAAAGTACATGCTGGAAAACTAATGGAAACACCTTAGGTTAACTTCCCACATGATTATGTGTAGTTTGAAAGTTGTTTCATGGCTATACACATCAACACAAAAAAGTTGTTATCTCAGTGCATACAATGCTTAGATAATACAAATAGTATACATTTCAATTTGACACCAAAGTACTTACTGCAAACCTAATGGAAACACCTTAGGGTAAGTTCCCACATGTTTCTGAGTTGTTTGTAAGTTGTATTATGGCGCTGAACATCAAGACAAAAAAGTTGTTTTCTCAGAGCATACAATGCTTTGATAGTATAAATACTGTACATTTCAAATTTACACCAAAGCACTTACTGCAAACCTAATGAAAACACCTTAGGTTTACTTCCCACATGATTCTGAGATGTCTGAAAGTTGTTTCATGCCTCTGTTCATCAAGACAAAAAAGTTACTTTCTCAGTGCATATTAAGTTCTGACATTAAGATGGTATATTTTTCAATTTTCCAACAAAGTACATGCTGCAAACCTAATGGAAACACTTTAGGTTAACTTCCCACATGATTATGAGTAGTTTGAAAGTTGTTTCATGGCTGTACACATCAACACAGAAAAGTTGTTATCTCAGTGCATACAATGCTTAGACAATACAAATACTGTACATTTCAATTTTACACCAAAGCATTTACTGCAAACCTACTGGAAACTCCTTA
The DNA here is from genome assembly GCF_030028105.1 of Mobula birostris. NCBI lineage: Eukaryota > Metazoa > Chordata > Chondrichthyes > Myliobatiformes > Myliobatidae > Mobula > Mobula birostris. The sequence continues at coordinate 29,992 of NW_027274440.1, forward strand.
GGGTAAATTCCCACATGATTCTGAGATGTCTGAAAGTTGTTTCCTCCCTGTGCACATAATGACAAAAAAGTTCTTTTCTCAGTGAATAGAATGCTTTGACATAAACGTAGTATACATTTCAATTCTCCTCAAAAGTCCTGACTGCAAACCTAATGGAAACACCTTAGGTTAACTTCCCACATCATTATGAGTCATTTGAAAGTTGTTTCATGGCTGTACACATCAACACAAAAAAGTTGTTATCTCAGTGCATACAATGCTTAGATAACACAAATAGTATACATTTCAATTTTACACCAAAGCACTTACTGCAAACCTAATGGAAACACCTTAGGTTAATTTCCCACATGTTTCTGAGTTGTTTGAAATTTGTATTATGGCTCTGAACATCAAGACAAAAAAGTTGTTTTCTCAGTGCATACAATGCTTTTACAATTCAAATAGTATACATTTCAATTGTACTCAAAAGCACTTACTGCAAACCTAATGGAAACACATTAGGGTAACTTCCCACATGATTCTGAGATGTCTGAAAGTTGTTTCATACCTGAGCACATAAAGACAAAACAGTTGTTTTATCAGTGAATAGAATGCTTTGACATAAATGTAGAATACATTTCAATTCTACTCAAATGTCCTGACTGCAAACCTAATGGAAACACCTTAGGTTAACTTCCCACATCATTATGAGTAGTTTGAAAGTTGTTTCATGGCTGTACACATCAACACAAAAAAGTTGTTAACTCAGGGCATACAATTGTTAGATAATACAAATAGCATACATTTCAATTTTTCACCAAAGTACATGCTGCAAACCTAATGGAAACAACTTAGGTTAACTTCCCCAATGATTATGAGTAGTTTGAAAGTTGTTTCATGGCTCCACACATCAACACAAAAAAGTGGTTATCTCAGTGCATACGATGCTTAGATAATACAAACAGTATACATTTCAATTTTACACCATAGTACTTACTGCAAACCTAATGGAAACACCTTAGGTTAAGTTCCCACAAGTTTCTGAGTTGTTTGAAAGTTGTATTATGGCGCTGAACATCAAGACAAAAAAGTTGTTTTCTCAGAGCATACAATGCTTTGAAAATACAAATACTGTAAATTTCAATTTTATACCAAAGCACTTACTGCAAACCTAATGGAAACACCTTAGGGTAACTTCCCACGTGATTCTGAGATGTCTGAAACTTGTTTCATACCTGTGCACATAAAGACAAAAAAGTTGATTTCTCAGTGAATAGAATGCTTTGACATAAACGTAGTATACATTTCAATTCTACTCAAAAGTCCTGACTGCAAACCTAATGGAAACACCTTAGGTTAATTTCCCACATGTTTCTGAGTTGTTTGAAATTTGTATTATGGCTCTGAACATCAAGACAAAAAAGTTGTTTTCTCAGTGCATACAATGCTTTTACAATTCAAATAGTATACATTTCAATTGTACTCAAAAGTCCTGACTGCAAACCTAATGGAAACACCTTAGGTTATTTCCCACATGATTATGAGTAGTTTGAAAGTTGTTTCATGGCTGTACACATCAACACAGAAAAGTTGTTATCTCAGTGCATGCAATGCTTTTACAATTCAAATAGTATACATTTCAATTGTACTCAAAAGTCCTGACTGCAAACCTAATGGAAACACCTTAGGTTAACTTCCCACATGATTATGAGTAGTTTGAAAGTTGTTTCATGGCTGTACACATCAACACAGAAAAGTTGTCATCTCAGTGCATGCAATGGTTAGACAATACAAATAGTATAAATTTCAATTTTACACCAAAGCACTTACTGCAAACCTAATGGAAACACCTTAGGTTAATTTCCCACATGTTTCTGAGTTGTTTGATATTTGTATTATGGCTCTGAACATCAAGACAAAAAAGTTGTTTTCTCAGTGCATACAATGCTTTTACAATTCAAATAGTATACATTTCAATTGTACTCAAAACTCCTGACTGCAAACATAATGGAAACACCTTAGGTTAACTTCCCACATCATTATGAGTAGTTTGAAAGTTGTTTCATGGCTGTACACATCAACACAAAAAAGTTGTTATCTCAGTGCATACAATGCTTAGATAATACAAATAGTATACATTTCAATTTTACACCAAAGCACTTACTGCAAACCAAATGGAAACACCTTTGGTTAACTTCACACATGAGTATGAGTAGTTTGAAAGTTGTTTCATGCCTCTGTTCATGAAGACAAAAAGATTACTTTCTCAGTGCATACAATGTTCTGACATTAAAGTGGTATACATTTCAATTTTCCAACAAAGTGCAGAATGCAAACCAGATGGATACATATTAAGTTAACTTGCCACATGTTTCTGAACTGTTTGAAAGTTGTCTCATGGATCTACAAATCAGCACAAAAAAGTTGTTAACTCAGGGCATACAATGGATAGATAATACAAATAACATACATTTCAATTTTGCACCAAAGTACATGCTGGAAAACTAATGGAAACACCTTAGGTTAACTTCCCACATGATTATGTGTAGTTTGAAAGTTGTTTCATGGCTATACACATCAACACAAAAAAGTTGTTATCTCAGTGCATACAATGCTTAGATAATACAAATAGTATACATTTCAATTTGACACCAAAGTACTTACTGCAAACCTAATGGAAACACCTTAGGGTAAGTTCCCACATGTTTCTGAGTTGTTTGTAAGTTGTATTATGGCGCTGAACATCAAGACAAAAAAGTTGTTTTCTCAGAGCATACAATGCTTTGATAGTATAAATACTGTAGATTTCAAATTTACACCAAAGCACTTACTGCAAACCTAATGAAAACACCTTAGGTTTACTTCCCACATGATTCTGAGATGTCTGAAAGTTGTTTCATGCCTCTGTTCATCAAGACAAAAAAGTTACTTTCTCAGTGCATATTAAGTTCTGACATTAAGATGGTATATTTTTCAATTTTCCAACAAAGTACATGCTGCAAACCTAATGGAAACACTTTAGGTTAACTTCCCACATGATTATGAGTAGTTTGAAAGTTGTTTCATGGCTGTACACATCAACACAGAAAAGTTGTTATCTCAGTGCATACAATGCTTAGACAATACAAATACTGTACATTTCAATTTTACACCAAAGCATTTACTGCAAACCTACTGGAAACTCCTTAGGGTAAATTCCCACATGATTCTGAGATGTCTGAAAGTTGTTTCATACCTGTGCACATAATGACAAAAAAGTTCTTTTCTCAGTGAATAGAATAATTTGACATAAACGTAGTATACATTTCAATTCTCCTCAAAAGTCCTGACTGCAAACCTAATGGAAACACCTTAGGTTAACTTCCCACATCATTATGAGTAGTTTGAAAGTTGTTTCATGGCTGTACACATCAACACAAAAAAGTTGTTTTCTCAGTGCATACAATGCTTTTACAATTCAAATATTATACATTTCAATTGTACTCAAAAGCACTTACTGCAAACCTAATGGAAACACATTAGGGTAACTTCCCACATGATTCTGAGATGTCTGAAAGTTGTTTCATACCTGAGCACATAAAGACAAAACAGTTGTTTTATCAGTGAATAGAATGCTTTGACATAAATGTAGAATACATTTCAATTCTACTCAAATGTCCTGACTGCAAACCTAATGGAAACACCTTAGGTTAACTTCCCACATCATTATGAGTAGTTTGAAAGTTGATTCATGGCTGTACACATCAACACAAAAAAGTTGTTAACTCAGGGCATACAATTGTTAGATAATACAAATAGCATACATTTCAATTTTTCACCAAAGTACATGCTGCAAACCTAATGGAAACACCTTAGGGTAAGTTCCCACATGATTATGTGTAGTTTGAAAGTTGTTTCATGGCTATACACATCAACACAAAAAAGTTGTTATCTCAGTGCATGCAATGCTTAGACAATACAAATACTGTACATTTCAATTTTACACCAAAGCATTTACTGCAAACCTACTGGAAACTCCTTAGGTGAAATTCCCACATGATTCTGAGATGTCTGAAAGTTGTTTCATACCTGTGCACATAAAGACAAAAAAGTTGTTTTCTCAGTGAATAGAATGCTTTGACATAAACGTAGTATACATTTCAATTCTCCTCAAAAGTCCTGACTGCAAACCTAATGGAAACATCTTAGGTTAACTTCCCACATGATTATGAGTAGTTTGAAAGTTGTTTCATGGCTGTACACATCAACACAAAAAAGTTGTTATCTCAGTGCATACAATGCTTAGATAATACAAATAGTATAGATTTCAATTTTACACCAAAGCACTTACTGCAAACCAAATGGAAACACCTTTGGTTAACTTCACACATGAGTATGAGTAGGTTGAAAGTTGTTTCATACCTCTGTTCATCAAGACAAAAAGATTACTTTCTCAGTGCATACAATGTTCTGACATTAAGGTGGTATACATTTCAATTTTCCAACAAAGTGCAGAATGCAAACCAGATGGATACATATTAAGTTAACTTGCCACATGTTTCTGAACTGTTTGAAAGTTGTCTCATGGATCTACAAATCAGCACAAAACAGTTGTTAACTCAGGGCATACAATGGATAGATAATACAAATAGCATACATTTCAATTTTGCACCAAAGTACATGCTGGAAAACTAATCGAAACACCTTAGGTTAACTTCCCACATGATTATGTGTAGTTTGAAAGTTGTTTCATGGCTATACACATCAACACAGAAAAGTTGTTATCTCAGTGCATACAATGCTTAGACAATACAAATAGTATACATTTCAATTTGACACCAAAGTACTTACTGCAAACCTAATGGAAACACCTTAGGGTAAGTTCCCACATGTTTCTGAGTTGTTTGTAAGTTGTATTATGGCGCTGAACATCAAGACAAAAAAGTTGTTTTCTCAGAGCATACAATGCTTTGATAATACAAATACTGTACATTTCAAATTTACACCAAAGCACTTACTGCAAACCTAATGAAAACACCTTAGGTTTACTTCCCACATGATTCTGAGATGTCTGAAAGTTGTTTCATGCCTCTGTTCATCAAGACAAAAAAGTTACTTTCTCAGTGCATATTAAGTTCTGACATTAAGATGGTATACATTTCAATTTTCCAACAAAGTACATGCTGCAAACCTAATGGAAACACTTTAGCTTAACTTCCCACATGATTATGAGTAGTTTGAAAGTTGTTTCATGGCTGTACACATCAACACAGAAAAGTTGTTATCTCAGTGCATACAATGCTTAGACAATACAAATACTGTACATTTCAATTTTACACCAAAGCATTTACTGCAAACCTACTGGAAACTCCTTAGGGTAAATTCCCACATGATTCTGAGATGTCTGAAAGTTGTTTCATACCTGTGCACATAATGACAAAAAAGTTCTTTTCTCAGTGAATAGAATGCTTTGACATAAACGTAGTATACATTTCAATTCTCCTCAAAAGTCCTGACTGCAAACCTAATGGAAACACCTTAGGTTAACTTCCCACATCATTATGAGTCATTTGAAAGTTGTTTCATGGCTGTACACATCAACACAAAAAAGTTGTTATCTCAGTGCATACAATGCTTAGATAACACAAATAGTATACATTTCAATTTTACACCAAAGCACTTACTGCAAACCTAATGGAAACACCTTAGGTTAATTTCCCACATGTTTCTGAGTTGTTTGAAATTTGTATTATGGCTCTGAACATCAAGACAAAAAAGTTGTTTTCTCAGTGCATACAATGCTTTTACAATTCAAATAGTATACATTTCAATTGTACTCAAAAGCACTTACTGCAAACCTAATGGAAACACATTAGGGTAACTTCCCACATGATTCTGAGATGTCTGAAAGTTGTTTCATACCTGAGCACATAAAGACAAAACAGTTGTTTTATCAGTGAATAGAATGCTTTGACATAAATGTAGAATACATTTCAATTCTACTCAAATGTCCTGACTGCAAACCTAATGGAAACACCTTAGGTTAACTTCCCACATCATTATGAGTAGTTTGAAAGTTGTTTCATGGCTGTACACATCAACACAAAAAAGTTGTTAACTCAGGGCATACAATTGTTAGATAATACAAATAGCATACATTTCAATTTTTCACCAAAGTACATGCTGCAAACCTAATGGAAACACCTTAGGGTAAGTTCCCACAAGTTTCTGAGTTGTTTGAAAGTTGTATTATGGCGCTGAACATCAAGACAAAAAAGTTGTTTTCTCAGAGCATACAATGCTTTGAAAATACAAATACTGTAAATTTCAATTTTATACCAAAGCACTTACTGCAAACCTAATGGAAACACCTTAGGGTAACTTCCCACGTGATTCTGAGATGTCTGAAACTTGTTTCATACCTGTGCACATAAAGACAAAAAAGTTGATTTCTCAGTGAATAGAATGCTTTGTCATAAACGTAGTATACATTTCAATTCTACTCAAAAGTCCTGACTGCAAACCTAATGGAAACACCTTAGGTTAATTTCCCACATGTTTCTGAGTTGTTTGAAATTTGTATTATGGCTCTGAACATCAAGACAAAAAAGTTGTTTTCTCAGTGCATACAATGCTTTTACAATTCAAATAGTATACATTTCAATTGTACTCAAAAGTCCTGACTGCAAACCTAATGGAAACACCTTAGGTTAATTCCCACATGATTATGAGTAGTTTGAAAGTTGTTTCATGGCTGTACACATCAACACAGAAAAGTTGTTATCTCAGTGCATGCAATGCTTTTACAATTCAAATAGTGTACATTTCAATTGTACTCAAAAGTCCTGACTGCAAACCTAACGGAAACACCTTAGGTTAACTTCCCACATGATTATGAGTTGTTTGAAAGTTGTTTCATGGCTGTACACATCAACACAGAAAAGTTGTCATCTCAGTGCATGCAATGGTTAGACAATACAAATAGTATAAATTTCAATTTTACACCAAAGCACTTACTGCAAACCTAATGGAAACACCTTAGGTTAATTTCCCACATGTTTCTGAGTTGTTTGATATTTGTATTATGGCTCTGAACATCAAGACAAAAAAGTTGTTTTCTCAGTGCATACAATGCTTTTACAATTCAAATAGTATACATTTCAATTGTACTCAAAACTCCTGACTGCAAACGTAATGGAAACACCTTAGGTTAACTTCCCACATCATTATGAGTAGTTTGAAAGTTGTTTCATGGCTGTACACATCAACACAAAAAAGTTGTTATCTCAGTGCATACAATGCTTAGATAATACAAATAGTATACATTTCAATTTTACACCAAAGCACTTACTGCAAACCAAATGGAAACACCTTTGGTTAACTTCACACATGAGTATGAGTAGTTTGAAAGTTGTTTCATGCCTCTGTTCATCAAGACAAAAAGATTACTTTCTCAGTGCATACAATGTTCTGACATCAAAGTGGTATACATTTCAATTTTCCAACAAAGTGCAGAATGCAAACCAGATGGATACATATTAAGTTAACTTGCCACATGTTTCTGAACTGTTTGAAAGTTGTCTCATGGATCTACAAATCAGCACAAAAAAGTTGTTAACTCAGGGCATACAATGGATAGATAATACAAATAGCATACATTTCAATTTTGCACCAAAGTACATGCTGGAAAACTAATGGAAACACCTTAGGTTAACTTCCCACATGATTATGTGTAGTTTGAAAGTTGTTTCATGGCTATACACATCAACACAAAAAAGTTGTTAACTCAGTGCATACAATGCTTAGATAATACAAATAGTATACATTTCAATTTGACACCAAAGTACTTACTGCAAACCTAATGGAAACACCTTAGGGTAAGTTCCCACATGTTTCTGAGTTGTTTGTAAGTTGTATTATGGCGCTGAACATCAAGACAAAAAAGTTGTTTTCTCAGAGCATACAATGCTTTGATAGTATAAATACTGTACATTTCAAATTTACACCAAAGCACTTACTGCAAACCTAATGAAAACACCTTAGGTTTACTTCCCACATGATTCTGAGATGTCTGAAAGTTGTTTCATGCCTCTGTTCATCAAGACAAAAAAGTTACTTTCTCAGTGCATATTAAGTTCTGACATTAAGATGGTATATTTTTCAATTTTCCAACAAAGTACATGCTGCAAACCTAATGGAAACACTTTAGGTTAACTTCCCACATGATTATGAGTAGTTTGAAAGTTGTTTCATGGCTGTACACATCAACACAGAAAAGTTGTTATCTCAGTGCATACAATGCTTAGACAATACAAATACTGTACATTTCAATTTTACACCAAAGCATTTACTGCAAACCTACTGGAAACTCCTTAGGGTAAATTCCCACATGATTCTGAGATGTCTGAAAGTTGTTTCATACCTGTGCACATAATGACAAAAAAGTTCTTTTCTCAGTGAATAGAATAATTTGACATAAACGTAGTATACATTTCAATTCTCCTCAAAAGTCCTGACTGCAAACCTAATGGAAACACCTTAGGTTAACTTCCCACATCATTATGAGTAGTTTGAAAGTTGTTTCATGGCTGTACACATCAACACAAAAAAGTTGTTTTCTCAGTGCATACAATGCTTTTACAATTCAAATAGTATACATTTCAATTGTACTCAAAAGCACTTACTGCAAACCTAATGGAAACACATTAGGGTAACTTCCCACATGATTCTGAGATGTCTGAAAGTTGTTTCATACCTGAGCACATAAAGACAAAACAGTTGTTTTATCAGTGAATAGAATGCTTTGACATAAATGTAGAATACATTTCAATTCTACTCAAATGTCCTGACTGCAAACCTAATGGAAACACCTTAGGTTAACTTCCCACATCATTATGAGTAGTTTGAAAGTTGTTTCATGGCTGTACACATCAACACAAAAAAGTTGTTAACTCAGGGCATACAATTGTTAGATAATACAAATAGCATACATTTCAATTTTTCACCAAAGTACATGCTGCAAACCTAATGGAAACACCTTAGGGTAAGTTCCCACATGATTATGTGTAGTTTGAAAGTTGTTTCATGGCTATACACATCAACACAAAAAAGTTGTTATCTCAGTGCATGCAATGCTTAGACAATACAAATACTGTACATTTCAATTTTACACCAAAGCATTTACTGCAAACCTACTGGAAACTCCTTAGGTGAAATTCCCACATGATTCTGAGATGTCTGAAAGTTGTTTCATACCTGTGCACATAAAGACAAAAAAGTTGTTTTCTCAGTGAATAGAATGCTTTGACATAAACGTAGTATACATTTCAATTCTCCTCAAAAGTCCTGACTGCAAACCTAATGGAAACATCTTAGGTTAACTTCCCACATGATTATGAGTAGTTTGAAAGTTGTTTCATGGCTGTACACATCAACACAAAAAAGTTGTTATCTCAGTGCATACAATGCTTAGATAATACAAATAGTATAGATTTCAATTTTACACCAAAGCACTTACTGCAAACCAAATGGAAACACCTTTGGTTAACTTCACACATGAGTATGAGTAGGTTGAAAGTTGTTTCATACCTCTGTTCATCAAGACAAAAAGATTACTTTCTCAGTGCATACAATGTTCTGACATTAAGGTGGTATACATTTCAATTTTCCAACAAAGTGCAGAATGCAAACCAGATGGATACATATTAAGTTAACTTGCCACATGTTTCTGAACTGTTTGAAAGTTGTCTCATGGATCTACAAATCAGCACAAAACAGTTGTTAACTCAGGGCATACAATGGATAGATAATACAAATAGCATACATTTCAATTTTGCACCAAAGTACATGCTGGAAAACTAATGGAAACACCTTAGGTTAACTTCCCACATGATTATGTGTAGTTTGAAAGTTGTTTCATGGCTGTACACATCAACACAGAAAAGTTGTTATCTCAGTGCATACAATGCTTAGACAATACAAATAGTATACATTTCAATTTGACACCAAAGTACTTACTGCAAACCTAATGGAAACACCTTAGGGTAAGTTCCCACATGTTTCTGAGTTGTTTGTAAGTTGTATTATGGCGCTGAACATCAAGACAAAAAAGTTGTTTTCTCAGAGCATACAATGCTTTGATAATACAAGTACTGTACATTTCAAATTTACACCAAAGCACTTACTGCAAACCTAATGAAAACACCTTAGGTTTACTTCCCACATGATTCTGAGATGTCTGAAAGTTGTTTCATGCCTCTGTTCATCAAGACAAAAAAGTTACTTTCTCAGTGCATATTAAGTTCTGACATTAAGATGGTATACATTTCAATTTTCCAACAAAGTACATGCTGCAAACCTAATGGAAACACTTTAGCTTAACTTCCCACATGATTATGAGTAGTTTGAAAGTTGTTTCATGGCTGTACACATCAACACAGAAAAGTTGTTATCTCAGTGCATACAATGCTTAGACAATACAAATACTGTACATTTCAATTTTACACCAAAGCATTTACTGCAAACCTACTGGAAACTCCTTAGGGTAAATTCCCACATGATTCTGAGATGTCTGAAAGTTGTTTCATACCTGTGCACATAATGACAAAAAAGTTCTTTTCTCAGTGAATAGAATGCTTTGACATAAACGTAGTATACATTTCAATTCTCCTCAAAAGTCCTGACTGCAAACCTAATGGAAACACCTTAGGTTAACTTCCCACATCATTATGAGTCATTTGAAAGTTGTTTCATGGCTGTACACATCAACACAAAAAAGTTGTTATCTCAGTGCATACAATGCTTAGATAACACAAATAGTATACATTTCAATTTTACACCAAAGCACTTACTGCAAACCTAATGGAAACACCTTAGGTTAATTTCCCACATGTTTCTGAGTTGTTTGAAATTTGTATTATGGCTCTGAACATCAAGACAAAAAAGTTGTTTTCTCAGTGCATACAATGCTTTTACAATTCAAATAGTATACATTTCAATTGTACTCAAAAGCACTTACTGCAAACCTAATGGAAACACATTAGGGTAACTTCCCACATGATTCTGAGATGTCTGAAAGTTGTTTCATACCTGAGCACATAAAGACAAAACAGTTGTTTTATCAGTGAATAGAATGCTTTGACATAAATGTAGAATACATTTCAATTCTACTCAAATGTCCTGACTGCAAACCTAATGGAAACACCTTAGGTTAACTTCCCACATCATTATGAGTAGTTTGAAAGTTGTTTCATGGCTGTACACATCAACACAAAAAAGTTGTTAACTCAGGGCATACAATTGTTAGATAATACAAATAGCATACATTTCAATTTTTCACCAAAGTACATGCTGCAAACCTAATGGAAACAACTTAGGTTAACTTCCCCAATGATTATGAGTAGTTTGAAAGTTGTTTCATGGCTCCACACATCAACACAAAAAAGTGGTTATCTCAGTGCATACAATGCTTAGATAATACAAATAGTATACATTTCAATTTTACACCATAGTACTTACTGCAAACCTAATGGAAACACCTTAGGTTAAGTTCCCACAAGTTTCTGAGTTGTTTGAAAGTTGTATTATGGCGCTGAACATCAAGACAAAAAAGTTGTTTTCTCAGAGCATACAATGCTTTGAAAATACAAATACTGTAAATTTCAATTTTATACCAAAGCACTTACTGCAAACCTAATGGAAACACCTTAGGGTAACTTCCCACGTGATTCTGAGATGTCTGAAACTTGTTTCATACCTGTGCACATAAAGACAAAAAAGTTGATTTCTCAGTGAATAGAATGCTTTGACATAAACGTAGTATACATTTCAATTCTACTCAAAAGTCCTGACTGCAAACCTAATGGAAACACCTTAGGTTAATTTCCCACATGTTTCTGAGTTGTTTGAAATTTGTATTATGGCTCTGAACATCAAGACAAAAAAGTTGTTTTCTCAGTGCATACAATGCTTTTACAATTCAAATAGTATACATTTCAATTGTACTCAAAAGTCCTGACTGCAAACCTAATGGAAACACCTTAGGTTAATTCCCACATGATTATGAGTAGTTTGAAAGTTGTTTCATGGCTGTACACATCAACACAGAAAAGTTGTTATCTCAGTGCATGCAATGCTTTTACAATTCAAATAGTATACATTTCAATTGTACTCAAAAGTCCTGACTGCAAACCTAATGGAAACACCTTAGGTTAACTTCCCACATGATTATGAGTTGTTTGAAAGTTGTTTCATGGCTGTACACATCAACACAGAAAAGTTGTCATCTCAGTGCATGCAATGGTTAGACAATACAAATAGTATAAATTTCAATTTTACACCAAAGCACTTACTGCAAACCTAATGGAAACACCTTAGGTTAATTTCCCACATGTTTCTGAGTTGTTTGATATTTGTATTATGGCTCTGAACATCAAGACAAAAAAGTTGTTTTCTCAGTGCATACAATGCTTTTACAATTCAAATAGTATACATTTCAATTGTACTCAAAACTCCTGACTGCAAACGTAATGGAAACACCTTAGGTTAACTTCCCACATCATTATGAGTAGTTTGAAAGTTGTTTCATGGCTGTACACATCAACACAAAAAAGTTGTTATCTCAGTGCATACAATGCTTAGATAATACAAATAGTATACATTTCAATTTTACACCAAAGCACTTACTGCAAACCAAATGGAAACACCTTTGGTTAACTTCACACATGAGTATGAGTAGTTTGAAAGTTGTTTCATGCCTCTGTTCATGAAGACAAAAAGATTACTTTCTCAGTGCATACAATGTTCTGACATCAAAGTGGTATACATTTCAATTTTCCAACAAAGTGCAGAATGCAAACCAGATGGATACATATTAAGTTAACTTGCCACATGTTTCTGAACTGTTTGAAAGTTGTCTCATGGATCTACAAATCAGCACAAAAAAGTTGTTAACTCAGGGCATACAATGGATAGATAATACAAATAGCATACATTTCAATTTTGCACCAAAGTACATGCTGGAAAACTAATGGAAACACCTTAGGTTAACTTCCCACATGATTATGTGTAGTTTGAAAGTTGTTTCATGGCTATACACATCAACACAAAAAAGTTGTTAACTCAGTGCATACAATGCTTAGATAATACAAATAGTATACATTTCAATTTGACACCAAAGTACTTACTGCAAACCTAATGGAAACACCTTAGGGTAAGTTCCCACATGTTTCTGAGTTGTTTGTAAGTTGTATTATGGCGCTGAACATCAAGACAAAAAAGTTGTTTTCTCAGAGCATACAATGCTTTGATAGTATAAATACTGTACATTTCAAATTTACACCAAAGCACTTACTGCAAACCTAATGAAAACACCTTAGGTTTACTTCCCACATGATTCTGAGATGTCTGAAAGTTGTTTCATGCCTCTGTTCATCAAGACAAAAAAGTTACTTTCTCAGTGCATATTAAGTTCTGACATTAAGATGGTATATTTTTCAATTTTCCAACAAAGTACATGCTGCAAACCTAATGGAAACACTTTAGGTTAACTTCCCACATGATTATGAGTAGTTTGAAAGTTGTTTCATGGCTGTACACATCAACACAGAAAAGTTGTTATCTCAGTGCATACAATGCTTAGACAATACAAATACTGTACATTTCAATTTTACACCAAAGCATTTACTGCAAACCTACTGGAAACTCCTTAGGGTAAATTCCCACATGATTCTGAGATGTCTGAAAGTTGTTTCATACCTGTGCACATAATGACAAAAAAGTTCTTTTCTCAGTGAATAGAATAATTTGACATAAACGTAGTATACATTTCAATTCTCCTCAAAAGTCCTGACTGCAAACCTAATGGAAACACCTTAGGTTAACTTCCCACATCATTATGAGTAGTTTGAAAGTTGTTTCATGGCTGTACACATCAACACAAAAAAGTTGTTTTCTCAGTGCATACAATGCTTTTACAATTCAAATAGTATACATTTCAATTGTACTCAAAAGCACTTACTGCAAACCTAATGGAAACACATTAGGGTAACTTCCCACATGATTCTGAGATGTCTGAAAGTTGTTTCATACCTGAGCACATAAAGACAAAACAGTTGTTTTATCAGTGAATAGAATGCTTTGACATAAATGTAGAATACATTTCAATTCTACTCAAATGTCCTGACTGCAAACCTAATGGAAACACCTTAGGTTAACTTCCCACATCATTATGAGTAGTTTGAAAGTTGTTTCATGGCTGTACACATCAACACAAAAAAGTTGTTAACTCAGGGCATACAATTGTTAGATAATACAAATAGCATACATTTCAATTTTTCACCAAAGTACATGCTGCAAACCTAATGGAAACACCTTAGGGTAAGTTCCCACATGATTATGTGTAGTTTGAAAGTTGTTTCATGGCTATACACATCAACACAAAAAAGTTGTTATCTCAGTGCATGCAATGCTTAGACAATACAAATACTGTACATTTCAATTTTACACCAAAGCATTTACTGCAAACCTACTGGAAACTCCTTAGGTGAAATTCCCACATGATTCTGAGATGTCTGAAAGTTGTTTCATACCTGTGCACATAAAGACAAAAAAGTTGTTTTCTCAGTGAATAGAATGCTTTGACATAAACGTAGTATACATTTCAATTCTCCTCAAAAGTCCTGACTGCAAACCTAATGGAAACACCTTAGGTTAACTTCCCACATGATTATGAGTAGTTTGAAAGTTGTTTCATGGCTGTACACATCAACACAAAAAAGTTGTTATCTCAGTGCATACAATGCTTAGATAATACAAATAGTATAGATTTCAATTTTACACCAAAACACTTACTGCAAACCAAATGGAAACACCTTTGGTTAACTTCACACATGAGTATGAGTAGGTTGAAAGTTGTTTCATACCTCTGTTCATCAAGACAAAAAGATTACTTTCTCAGTGCATACAATGTTCTGACATTAAGGTGGTATACATTTCAATTTTCCAACAAAGTGCAGAATGCAAACCAGATGGATACATATTAAGTTAACTTGCCACATGTTTCTGAACTGTTTGAAAGTTGTCTCATGGATCTACAAATCAGCACAAAACAGTTGTTAACTCAGGGCATACAATGGATAGATAATACAAATAGCATACATTTCAATTTTGCACCAAAGTACATGCTGGAAAACTAATGGAAACACCTTAGGTTAACTTCCCACATGATTATGTGTAGTTTGAAAGTTGTTTCATGGCTGTACACATCAACACAGAAAAGTTGTTATCTCAGTGCATACAATGCTTAGACAATACAAATAGTATACATTTCAATTTGACACCAAAGTACTTACTGCAAACCTAATGGAAACACCTTAGGGTAAGTTCCCACATGTTTCTGAGTTGTTTGTAAGTTGTATTATGGCGCTGAACATCAAGACAAAAAAGTTGTTTTCTCAGAGCATACAATGCTTTGATAATACAAATACTGTACATTTCAAATTTACACCAAAGCACTTACTGCAAACCTAATGAAAACACCTTAGGTTTACTTCCCACATGATTCTGAGATGTCTGAAAGTTGTTTCATGCCTCTGTTCATCAAGACAAAAAAGTTACTTTCTCAGTGCATATTAAGTTCTGACATTAAGATGGTATACATTTCAATTTTCCAAAAAAATACATGCTGCAAACCTAATGGAAACACTTTAGGTTAACTTCCCACATGATTATGAGTAGTTTGAAAGTTGTTTCATGGCTGTACACATCAACACAGAAAAGTTGTTATCTCAGTGCATACAATGCTTAGACAATACAAATACTGTACATTTCAATTTTACACCAAAGCATTTACTGCAAACCTACTGGAAACTCCTTAGGGTAAATTCCCACATGATTCTGAGATGTCTGAAAGTTGTTTCATACCTGAGCACATAAAGACAAAACAGTTGTTTTATCAGTGAATAGAATGGTTTGACATAAATGTAGAATACATTTCAATTCTACTCAAATGTCCTGACTGCAAACCTAATGGAAACACCTTAGGTTAACTTCCCACATCATTATGAGTAGTTTGAAAGTTGTTTCATGGCTGTACACATCAACACAAAAAAGTTGTTAACTCAGGGCATACAATTGTTAGATAATACAAATAGCATACATTTCAATTTTTCACCAAAGTACATGCTGCAAACCTAATGGAAACAACTTAGGTTAACTTCCCCAATGATTATGAGTAGTTTGAAAGTTGTTTCATGGCTCCACACATCAACACAAACAAGTGGTTATCTCAGTGCATACAATGCTTAGATAATACAAATAGTATACATTTCAATTTTACACCAAAGCACTTACTGCAAACCTAATGGAAACACCTTAGGTTAATTTCCCACATGTTTCTGAGTTGTTTGATATTTGTATTATGGCTCTGAACATCAAGACAAAAAAGTTGTTTTCTCAGTGCATACAATGCTTTTACAATTCAAATAGTATACATTTCAATTGTACTCAAAACTCCTGACTGCAAACGTAATGGAAACACCTTAGGTTAACTTCCCACATGATTATGAGTAGTTTGAAAGTTGTTTCATGGCTGTACACATCAACACAGAAAAGTTGTTATCTCAGTGCATAGAATGCTTTGAAAATACAAATACTGTAAATTTCAATTTTACACCAAAGCACTTACTGCAAACCTAATGGAAACACCTTAGGGTAACTTCCCACGTGATTCTGAGATGTCTGAAACTTGTTTCATACCTGTGCACATAAAGACAAAAAAGTTGTTTTCTCAGTGAATAGAATGCTTTGACATAAACGTAGTATACATTTCAATTCTCCTCAAAAGTCCTGACTGCAAACCTAATGGAAACACCTTAGGTTAACTTCCCACATGATTATGAGTAGTTTGAAAGTTGTTTCATGGCTGTACACATCAACACAAAAAAGTTGTTATCTCAGTGCATACAATGCTTAGATAATACAAATAGTATAGATTTCAATTTTACACCAAAGCACTTACTGCAAACCAAATGGAAACACCTTTGGTTAACTTCACACATGAGTATGAGTAGGTTGAAAGTTGTTTCATACCTCTGTTCATCAAGACAAAAAGATTACTTTCTCAGTGCATACAATGTTCTGACATTAAGGTGGTATACATTTCAATTTTCCAACAAAGTGCAGAATGCAAACCAGATGGATACATATTAAGTTAACTTGCCACATGTTTCTGAACTGTTTGAAAGTTGTCTCATGGATCTACAAATCAGCACAAAACAGTTGTTAACTCAGGGCATACAATGGATAGATAATACAAATAGCATACATTTCAATTTTGCACCAAAGTACATGCTGGAAAACTAATGGAAACACCTTAGGTTAACTTCCCACATGATTATGTGTAGTTTGAAAGTTGTTTCATGGCTGTACACATCAACACAGAAAAGTTGTTATCTCAGTGCATACAATGCTTAGACAATACAAATAGTATACATTTCAATTTGACACCAAAGTACTTACTGCAAACCTAATGGAAACACCTTAGGGTAAGTTCCCACATGTTTCTGAGTTGTTTGTAAGTTGTATTATGGCGCTGAACATCAAGACAAAAAAGTTGTTTTCTCAGAGCATACAATGCTTTGATAATACAAATACTGTACATTTCAAATTTACACCAAAGCACTTACTGCAAACCTAATGAAAACACCTTAGGTTTACTTCCCACATGATTCTGAGATGTCTGAAAGTTGTTTCATGCCTCTGTTCATCAAGACAAAAAAGTTACTTTCTCAGTGCATATTAAGTTCTGACATTAAGATGGTATACATTTCAATTTTCCAACAAAGTACATGCTGCAAACCTAATGGAAACACTTTAGCTTAACTTCCCACATGATTATGAGTAGTTTGAAAGTTGTTTCATGGCTGTACACATCAACACAGAAAAGTTGTTATCTCAGTGCATACAATGCTTAGACAATACAAATACTGTACATTTCAATTTTACACCAAAGCATTTACTGCAAACCTACTGGAAACTCCTTAGGGTAAATTCCCACATGATTCTGAGATGTCTGAAAGTTGTTTCATACCTGTGCACATAATGACAAAAAAGTTCTTTTCTCAGTGAATAGAATGCTTTGACATAAACGTAGTATACATTTCAATTCTCCTCAAAAGTCCTGACTGCAAACCTAATGGAAACACCTTAGGTTAACTTCCCACATCATTATGAGTCATTTGAAAGTTGTTTCATGGCTGTACACATCAACACAAAAAAGTTGTTATCTCAGTGCATACAATGCTTAGATAACACAAATAGTATACATTTCAATTTTACACCAAAGCACTTACTGCAAACCTAATGGAAACACCTTAGGTTAATTTCCCACATGTTTCTGAGTTGTTTGAAATTTGTATTATGGCTCTGAACATCAAGACAAAAAAGTTGTTTTCTCAGTGCATACAATGCTTTTACAATTCAAATAGTATACATTTCAATTGTACTCAAAAGCACTTACTGCAAACCTAATGGAAACACATTAGGGTAACTTCCCACATGATTCTGAGATGTCTGAAAGTTGTTTCATACCTGAGCACATAAAGACAAAACAGTTGTTTTATCAGTGAATAGAATGCTTTGACATAAATGTAGAATACATTTCAATTCTACTCAAATGTCCTGACTGCAAACCTAATGGAAACACCTTAGGTTAACTTCCCACATCATTATGAGTAGTTTGAAAGTTGTTTCATGGCTGTACACATCAACACAAAAAAGTTGTTAACTCAGGGCATACAATTGTTAGATAATACAAATAGCATACATTTCAATTTTTCACCAAAGTACATGCTGCAAACCTAATGGAAACAACTTAGGTTAACTTCCCCAATGATTATGAGTAGTTTGAAAGTTGTTTCATGGCTCCACACATCAACACAAAAAAGTGGTTATCTCAGTGCATACAATGCTTAGATAATACAAATAGTATACATTTCAATTTTACACCATAGTACTTACTGCAAACCTAATGGAAACACCTTAGGTTAAGTTCCCACAAGTTTCTGAGTTGTTTGAAAGTTGTATTATGGCGCTGAACATCAAGACAAAAAAGTTGTTTTCTCAGAGCATACAATGCTTTGAAAATACAAATACTGTAAATTTCAATTTTATACCAAAGCACTTACTGCAAACCTAATGGAAACACCTTAGGGTAACTTCCCACGTGATTCTGAGATGTCTGAAACTTGTTTCATACCTGTGCACATAAAGACAAAAAAGTTGATTTCTCAGTGAATAGAATGCTTTGACATAAACGTAGTATACATTTCAATTCTACTCAAAAGTCCTGACTGCAAACCTAATGGAAACACCTTAGGTTAATTTCCCACATGTTTCTGAGTTGTTTGAAATTTGTATTATGGCTCTGAACATCAAGACAAAAAAGTTGTTTTCTCAGTGCATACAATGCTTTTACAATTCAAATAGTATACATTTCAATTGTACTCAAAAGTCCTGACTGCAAACCTAATGGAAACACCTTAGGTTAATTCCCACATGATTATGAGTAGTTTGAAAGTTGTTTCATGGCTGTACACATCAACACAGAAAAGTTGTTATCTCAGTGCATGCAATGCTTTTACAATTCAAATAGTATACATTTCAATTGTACTCAAAAGTCCTGACTGCAAACCTAATGGAAACACCTTAGGTTAACTTCCCACATGATTATGAGTTGTTTGAAAGTTGTTTCATGGCTGTACACATCAACACAGAAAAGTTGTCATCTCAGTGCATGCAATGGTTAGACAATACAAATAGTATAAATTTCAATTTTACACCAAAGCACTTACTGCAAACCTAATGGAAACACCTTAGGTTAATTTCCCACATGTTTCTGAGTTGTTTGATATTTGTATTATGGCTCTGAACATCAAGACAAAAAAGTTGTTTTCTCAGTGCATACAATGCTTTTACAATTCAAATAGTATACATTTCAATTGTACTCAAAACTCCTGACTGCAAACGTAATGGAAACACCTTAGGTTAACTTCCCACATCATTATGAGTAGTTTGAAAGTTGTTTCATGGCTGTACACATCAACACAAAAAAGTTGTTATCTCAGTGCATACAATGCTTAGATAATACAAATAGTATACATTTCAATTTTACACCAAAGCACTTACTGCAAACCAAATGGAAACACCTTTGGTTAACTTCACACATGAGTATGAGTAGTTTGAAAGTTGTTTCATGCCTCTGTTCATGAAGACAAAAAGATTACTTTCTCAGTGCATACAATGTTCTGACATCAAAGTGGTATACATTTCAATTTTCCAACAAAGTGCAGAATGCAAACCAGATGGATACATATTAAGTTAACTTGCCACATGTTTCTGAACTGTTTGAAAGTTGTCTCATGGATCTACAAATCAGCACAAAAAAGTTGTTAACTCAGGGCATACAATGGATAGATAATACAAATAGCATACATTTCAATTTTGCACCAAAGTACATGCTGGAAAACTAATGGAAACACCTTAGGTTAACTTCCCACATGATTATGTGTAGTTTGAAAGTTGTTTCATGGCTATACACATCAACACAAAAAAGTTGTTAACTCAGTGCATACAATGCTTAGATAATACAAATAGTATACATTTCAATTTGACACCAAAGTACTTACTGCAAACCTAAAGGAAACACCTTAGGGTAAGTTCCCACATGTTTCTGAGTTGTTTGTAAGTTGTATTATGGCGCTGAACATCAAGACAAAAAAGTTGTTTTCTCAGAGCATACAATGCTTTGATAGTATAAATACTGTACATTTCAAATTTACACCAAAGCACTTACTGCAAACCTAATGAAAACACCTTAGGTTTACTTCCCACATGATTCTGAGATGTCTGAAAGTTGTTTCATGCCTCTGTTCATCAAGACAAAAAAGTTACTTTCTCAGTGCATATTAAGTTCTGACATTAAGATGGTATATTTTTCAATTTTCCAACAAAGTACATGCTGCAAACCTAATGGAAACACTTTAGGTTAACTTCCCACATGATTATGAGTAGTTTGAAAGTTGTTTCATGGCTGTACACATCAACACAGAAAAGTTGTTATCTCAGTGCATACAATGCTTAGACAATACAAATACTGTACATTTCAATTTTACACCAAAGCATTTACTGCAAACCTACTGGAAACTCCTTAGGGTAAATTCCCACATGATTCTGAGATGTCTGAAAGTTGTTTCATACCTGTGCACATAATGACAAAAAAGTTCTTTTCTCAGTGAATAGAATAATTTGACATAAACGTAGTATACATTTCAATTCTCCTCAAAAGTCCTGACTGCAAACCTAATGGAAACACCTTAGGTTAACTTCCCACATCATTATGAGTAGTTTGAAAGTTGTTTCATGGCTGTACACATCAACACAAAAAAGTTGTTTTCTCAGTGCATACAATGCTTTTACAATTCAAATAGTATACATTTCAATTGTACTCAAAAGCACTTACTGCAAACCTAATGGAAACACATTAGGGTAACTTCCCACATGATTCTGAGATGTCTGAAAGTTGTTTCATACCTGGGCACATAAAGACAAAACAGTTGTTTTATCAGTGAATAGAATGCTTTGACATAAATGTAGAATACATTTCAATTCTACTCAAATGTCCTGACTGCAAACCTAATGGAAACACCTTAGGTTAACTTCCCACATCATTATGAGTAGTTTGAAAGTTGTTTCATGGCTGTACACATCAACACAAAAAAGTTGTTAACTCAGGGCATACAATTGTTAGATAATACAAATAGCATACATTTCAATTTTTCACCAAAGTACATGCTGCAAACCTAATGGAAACACCTTAGGGTAAGTTCCCACATGATTATGTGTAGTTTGAAAGTTGTTTCATGGCTATACACATCAACACAAAAAAGTTGTTATCTCAGTGCATGCAATGCTTAGACAATACAAATACTGTACATTTCAATTTTACACCAAAGCATTTACTGCAAACCTACTGGAAACTCCTTAGGTGAAATTCCCACATGATTCTGAGATGTCTGAAAGTTGTTTCATACCTGTGCACATAAAGACAAAAAAGTTGTTTTCTCAGTGAACAGAATGCTTTGACATAAACGTAGTATACATTTCAATTCTCCTCAAAAGTCCTGACTGCAAACCTAATGGAAACACCTTAGGTTAACTTCCCACATGATTATGAGTAGTTTGAAAGTTGTTTCATGGCTGTACACATCAACACAAAAAAGTTGTTATCTCAGTGCATACAATGCTTAGATAATACAAATAGTATAGATTTCAATTTTACACCAAAGCACTTACTGCAAACCAAATGGAAACACCTTTGGTTAACTTCACACATGAGTATGAGTAGGTTGAAAGTTGTTTCATACCTCTGTTCATCAAGACAAAAAGATTACTTTCTCAGTGCATACAATGTTCTGACATTAAGGTGGTATACATTTCAATTTTCCAACAAAGTGCAGAATGCAAACCAGATGGATACATATTAAGTTAACTTGCCACATGTTTCTGAACTGTTTGAAAGTTGTCTCATGGATCTACAAATCAGCACAAAACAGTTGTTAACTCAGGGCATACAATGGATAGATAATACAAATAGCATACATTTCAATTTTGCACCAAAGTACATGCTGGAAAACTAATGGAAACACCTTAGGTTAACTTCCCACATGATTATGTGTAGTTTGAAAGTTGTTTCATGGCTGTACACATCAACACAGAAAAGTTGTTATCTCAGTGCATACAATGCTTAGACAATACAAATAGTATACATTTCAATTTGACACCAAAGTACTTACTGCAAACCTAATGGAAACACCTTAGGGTAAGTTCCCACATGTTTCTGAGTTGTTTGTAAGTTGTATTATGGCGCTGAACATCAAGACAAAAAAGTTGTTTTCTCAGAGCATACAATGCTTTGATAATACAAATACTGTACATTTCAAATTTACACCAAAGCACTTACTGCAAACCTAATGAAAACACCTTAGGTTTACTTCCCACATGTTTCTGAGATGTCTGAAAGTTGTTTCATGCCTCTGTTCATCAAGACAAAAAAGTTACTTTCTCAGTGCATATTAAGTTCTGACATTAAGATGGTATACATTTCAATTTTCCAAAAAAATACATGCTGCAAACCTAATGGAAACACTTTAGGTTAACTTCCCACATGATTATGAGTAGTTTGAAAGTTGTTTCATGGCTGTACACATCAACACAGAAAAGTTGTTATCTCAGTGCATACAATGCTTAGACAATACAAATACTGTACATTTCAATTTTACACCAAAGCATTTACTGCAAACCTACTGGAAACTCCTTAGGGTAAATTCCCACATGATTCTGAGATGTCTGAAAGTTGTTTCATACCTGAGCACATAAAGACAAAACAGTTGTTTTATCAGTGAATAGAATGGTTTGACATAAATGTAGAATACATTTCAATTCTACTCAAATGTCCTGACTGCAAACCTAATGGAAACACCTTAGGTTAACTTCCCACATCATTATGAGTAGTTTGAAAGTTGTTTCATGGCTGTACACATCAACACAAAAAAGTTGTTAACTCAGGGCATACAATTGTTAGATAATACAAATAGCATACATTTCAATTTTTCACCAAAGTACATGCTGCAAACCTAATGGAAACAACTTAGGTTAACTTCCCCAATGATTATGAGTAGTTTGAAAGTTGTTTCATGGCTCCACACATCAACACAAACAAGTGGTTATCTCAGTGCATACAATGCTTAGATAATACAAATAGTATACATTTCAATTTTACACCAAAGCACTTACTGCAAACCTAATGGAAACACCTTAGGTTATTTTCCCACATGTTTCTGAGTTGTTTGATATTTGTATTATGGCTCTGAACATCAAGACAAAAAAGTTGTTTTCTCAGTGCATACAATGCTTTTACAATTCAAATAGTATACATTTCAATTGTACTCAAAACTCCTGACTGCAAACGTAATGGAAACACCTTAGGTTAACTTCCCACATGATTATGAGTAGTTTGAAAGTTGTTTCATGGCTGTACACATCAACACAGAAAAGTTGTTATCTCAGTGCATAGAATGCTTTGAAAATACAAATACTGTAAATTTCAATTTTACACCAAAGCACTTACTGCAAACCTAATGGAAACACCTTAGGGTAACTTCCCACGTGATTCTGAGATGTCTGAAACTTGTTTCATACCTGTGCACATAAAGACAAAAAAGTTGTTTTCTCAGTGAATAGAATGCTTTGACATAAACGTAGTATACATTTCAATTCTCCTCAAAAGTCCTGACTGCAAACCTAATGGAAACACCTTAGGTTAACTTCCCACATCATTATGAGTAGTTTGAAAGTTGTTTCATGGCTGTACACATCAACACAAAAAAGTTGTTAACTCAGGGCATATAATGGTTAGATAATACAAATAGTATACATTTCAATTTTACACCAAAGCACTTACTGCAAACCAAATGGAAACACCTTTGGTTAACTTCACACATGAGTATGAGTAGGTTGAAAGTTGTTTCATGCCTCTGTTCATCAAGACAAAAAGAATACTTTCTCAGTGCATACAATGTTCTGACATTAAAGTGGTATACATTTCAATTTTCCAACAAAGTGCAGAATGCAAACCAGATGGATGCATATTAAGTAAACTTGCCACATGTTTCTGAACTGTTTGAAAGATGTCTCATGGATCTACAAATCAGCACAAAAAAGTTGTTAACTCAGGGCATACAATGGATAGATAATACAAATAGCATACATTTCAATTTTGCACCAAAGTACATGCTGGAAAACTAATGGAAACACCTTAGGTTAACTTCCCACATGATTATGTGTAGTTTGAAAGTTGTTTCATGGCTATACACATCAACACAAAAAAGTTGTTATCTCAGTGCATACAATGCTTAGATAATACAAATAGTATACATTTGAATTTGACACCAAAGTACTTACTGCAAACCTAATGGAAACACCTTAGGGTAAGTTCCCACATATTTCTGAGTTGTTTGTAAGTTGTATTATGGCGCTGAACATCAAGACAAAAAAGTTGTTTTCTCAGAGCATACAATGCTTTGATAATACAAATACTGTACATTTCAAATTTACACCAAAGCACTTACTGCAAACCTAATAAAAACACCTTAGGTTTACTTCCCACATGATTCTGAGATGTCTGAAAGTTGTTTCATGCCTCTGTTCATCAAGACAAAAAAGTTACTTTCTCAGTGCATATTAAGTTCTGACATTAAGATGGTATACATTTCAATTTTCCAACAAAGTACATGCTGCAAACCTAATGGAAACACTTTAGGTTAACTTCCCACATGATTATGAGTAGTTTGAAAGTTGTTTCATGGCTGTACACATCAACACAGAAAAGTTGTCATCTCAGTGCATGCAATGGTTAGACAATACAAATAGTATAAATTTCAATTTTACACCAAAGCACTTACTGCAAACCTAATGGAAACATTTTAGGTTAATTTCCCACATGTTTCTGAGTTGTTTGATATTTGTATTATGGCTCTGAACATCAAGACAAAAAAGTTGTTTTCTCAGTGCATACAATGCTTTTACAATTCAAATAGTATACATTTCAATTGTACTCAAAACTCCTGACTGCAAACGTAATGGAAACACCTTAGGTTAACTTCCCACATGATTATGAGTAGTTTGAAAGTTGTTTCATGGCTGTACACATCAACACAGAAAAGTTGTTATCTCAGTGCATAGAATGCTTTGAAAATACAAATACTGTAAATTTCAATTTTACACCAAAGCACTTACTGCACACCTAATGGAAACACCTTAGGGTAACTTCCCACGTGATTCTGAGATGTCTGAAACTTGTTTCATACCTGTGCACATAAAGACAAAAAAGTTGATTTCTCAGTGAATAGAATGCTTTGACATAAACGTAGTATACATTTCAATTCTACTCAAAAGTCCTGACTGCAAACCTAATGGAAACACCTTAGGTTAACTTCCCACATCATTATGAGTAGTTTGAAAGTTGTTTCATGGCTGTACACATCAACACAAAAAAGTTGTTAACACAGGGCATATAATGGTTAGATAATACAAATAGTATACATTTCAACTTTACACCAAAGTACATGCTGCAAACCTAATGGAAACAACTTAGGTTAACTTCCCCAATGATTATGAGTAGTTTAAAAGTTGTTTCATGGCTCCACACATCAACACAAAAAAGTGGTTATCTCAGTGCATACAATGCTTAGGTAATACAAATAGTATACATTTCAATTTTACACCATAGTACTTACTGCAAACCTAATGGAAACACCTTAGGTTAAGTTCCCACATGTTTCTGAGTTGTTTGAAAGTTGTATTATGGCTCTGAACATCAAGAGAAACAAGATGTTTTCTCAGTGCATACAATGATTTACAATTCAAATAGTATACATTTGAATTGTACTCAAAAGTCCTGACTGCAAACCTAATGGAAACACCTTAGGTTAACTTCCCACATCATTATGAGTAGTTTGAAAGTTGTTTCATGGCTGTACACATCAACACAAAAAAGTTGTTAACTCAGGGCATATAATGGTTAGATAATACAAATAGTATACATTTCAATTTTACACCAAAGCACTTACTGCAAACCAAATGGAAACACCTTTGGTTAACTTCACACATGAGTATGAGTAGGTTGAAAGTTGTTTCATGCCTCTGTTCATCAAGACAAAAAGATTACTTTCTCAGTGCATACAATGTTCTGACATTAAAGTGGTATACATTTCAATTTTCCAACAAAGTGCAGAATGCAAACCAGATGGATGCATATTAAGTAAACTTGCCACATGTTTCTGAACTGTTTGAAAGATGTCTCATGGATCTACAAATCAGCACAAAAAAGTTGTTAACTCAGGGCATACAATGGATAGATAATACAAATAGCATACATTTCAATTTTGCACCAAAGTACATGCTGGAAAACTAATGGAAACACCTTAGGTTAACTTCCCACATGATTATGTGTAGTTTGAAAGTTGTTTCATGGCTATACACATCAACACAAAAAAGTTGTTATCTCAGTGCATACAATGCTTAGATAATACAAATAGTATACATTTCAATTTGACACCAAAGTACTTACTGCAAACCTAATGGAAACACCTTAGGGTAAGTTCCCACATATTTCTGAGTTGTTTGTAAGTTGTATTATGGCGCTGAACATCAAGACAAAAAAGTTGTTTTCTCAGAGCATACAATGCTTTGATAATACAAATACTGTACATTTCAAATTTACACCAAAGCACTTACTGCAAACCTAATAAAAACACCTTAGGTTTACTTCCCACATGATTCTGAGATGTCTGAAAGTTGTTTCATGCCTCTGTTCATCAAGACAAAAAAGTTACTTTCTCAGTGCATATTAAGTTCTGACATTAAGATGGTATACATTTCAATTTTCCAACAAAGTACATGCTGCAAACCTAATAGAAACACTTTAGGTTAACTTCCCACATGATTATGAGTAGATTGAAAGTTGTTTCATGGCTGTACACATCAACACAGAAAAGTTGTCATCTCAGTGCATGCAATGGTTAGACAATACAAATAGTATAAATTTCAATTTTCCACCAAAGCACTTACTGCAAACCTAATGGAAACATTTTAGGTTAATTTCCCACATGTTTCTGAGTTGTTTGATATTTGTATTATGGCTCTGAACATCAAGACAAAAAAGTTGTTTTCTCAGTGCATACAATGCTTTTACAATTCAAATAGTATACATTTCAATTGTACTCAAAACTCCTGACTGCAAACGTAATGGAAACACCTTAGGTTAACTTCCCACATGATTATGAGTAGTTTGAAAGTTGTTTCATGGCTGTACACATCAACACAGAAAAGTTGTTATCTCAGTGCATAGAATGCTTTGAAAATACAAATACTGTAAATTTCAATTTTACACCAAAGCACTTACTGCACACCTAATGGAAACACCTTAGGGTAACTTCCCACGTGATTCTGAGATGTCTGAAACTTGTTTCATACCTGTGCACATAAAGACAAAAAAGTTGATTTCTCAGTGAATAGAATGCTTTGACATAAACGTAGTATACATTTCAATTCTACTCAAAAGTCCTGACTGCAAACCTAATGGAAACACCTTAGGTTAACTTCCCACATCATTATGAGTAGTTTGAAAGTTGTTTCATGGCTGTACACATCAACACAAAAAAGTTGTTAACACAGGGCATATAATGGTTAGATAATACAAATAGTATACATTTCAACTTTACACCAAAGTACATGCTGCAAACCTAATGGAAACAACTTAGGTTAACTTCCCCAATGATTATGAGTAGTTTAAAAGTTGTTTCATGGCTCCACACATCAACACAAAAAAGTGGTTATCTCAGTGCATACAATGCTTAGGTAATACAAATAGTATACATTTCAATTTTACACCAAAGTACTTACTGCAAACCTAATGGAAACACCTTAGGTTAAGTTCCCACATGTTTCTGAGTTGTTTGAAAGTTGTATTATGGCTCTGAACATCAAGAGAAACAAGATGTTTTCTCAGTGCATACAATGATTTACAATTCAAATAGTATACATTTGAATTGTACTCAAAAGTCCTGACTGCAAACCTACTGGAAACACCTTAGGTTAACTTCCCACATCATTATGAGTAGTTTGAAAGTTGTTTCATGGCTGTACACATCAACACAAAAAAGTTGTTAACTCAGGGCATACAATGGTTAGATAATACAAATAGTATACATTTCAATTTTACACCAAAGTACTTACTGCAAACCTAATGGAAACACCTTAGGTTAATTTCCCACATGTTTCTGAGTTGTTTGAAATTTGTATTATGGCTCTGAACATCAACACAAAAACGTTGTTTTCTCAGTGCATACAATGCTTTTACAATTCAAATAGTATACATTTCAATTGTACTCAAAAGTCCTGACTGCAAACCTAATGGAAACAACTTAGGTTAACTTCCCACATGATTATGAGTAGTTTGAAAGTTGTTTCATGGCTGTACACATCACACAGAAAAGTTGTTATCTCAGTGCATGCAATGCTTAGACAATACAAATACTGTACATTTCAGTTTTACACCAAAGCATTTACTGCAAACCTACTGGAAACTCCTTAGGGTAAATTCCCACATGATTCTGAGATGTCTGATAGTTGTTTCATACTTGTGCACATAATGACAAAAAAGTTCTTTTCTCAGTGAATAGAATGCTTTGACATAAACGTAGTATACATTTCAATTCTCCTCAAAAGTCCTGACTGCAAACCTAATGGAAACACCTTAGGTTAACTTCCCACATCATTATGAGTAGTTTGAAAGTTGTTTCATGGCTGTACACATCAACACAAAAAAGTTGTTATCTCAGTGCATACAATGCTTAGATAATACAAATAGTATACATTTCAATTTTACACCAAAGCACTTACTGCAAACCAAATGGAAACACCTTTGGTTAACTTCACACATGAGTATGAGTAGTTTGAAAGTTGTTTCATGCCTCTGTTCATCAAGACAAAAAGATTACTTTCTCAGTGCATACAATGTTCAGACATTAAAGTGGTATACATTTCAATTTTCCAACAAAGTGCAGAATGCAAACCAGATGGATACATATTAAGTTAACTTGCCACATGTTTCTGAACTGTTTGAAAGTTGTCTCATGGATCTACAAATCAGCACAAAAAAGTTGTTAACTCAGGGCATACAATGGATAGATAATACAAATAACATACATTTCAATTTTGCACCAAAGTACATGCTGGAAAACTAATGGAAACACCTTAGGTTAACTTCCCACATGATTATGTGTAGTTTGAAAGTTGTTTCATGGCTATACACATCAACACAAAAAAAGTTGTTATCTCAGTGCATACAATGCTTAGATAATACAAATAGTATACATTTCAATTTGACACCAAAGTACTTACTGCAAACCTAATGGAAACACCTTAGGGTAAGTTCCCACATGTTTCTGAGTTGTTTGTAAGTTGTATTATGGCGCTGAACATCAAGACAAAAAAGTTGTTTTATCAGAGCATACAATGCTTTTGATAGTATAAATACTGTACATTTCAAATTTACACCAAAGCACTTACTGCAAACCTAATGAAAACACCTTAGGTTTACTTCCCACATGATTCTGAGATGTCTGAAAGTTGTTTCATGCCTCTGTTCATCAAGACAAAAAAGTTACTTTCTCAGTGCATATTAAGTTCTGACATTAAGATGGTATATTTTTCAATTTTCCAACAAAGTACATGCTGCAAACCTAATGGAAACACTTTAGGTTAACTTCCCACATGATTATGAGTAGTTTGAAAGTTGTTTCATGGCTGTACACATCAACACAGAAAAGTTGTTATCTCAGAGCATACAATGCTTAGACAATACAAATACTGTACATTTCAATTTTACACCAAAGCATTTACTGCAAACCTACTGGAAACTCCTTAGGTAAATTCCCACATGATTCTGAGATGTCTGAAAGTTGTTTCATACCTGTGCACATAATGACAAAAAAGTTCTTTTCTCAGTGAATAGAATAATTTGACATAAACGTAGTATACATTTCAATTCTCCTCAAAAGTCCTGACTGCAAACCTAATGGAAACACCTTAGGTTAACTTCCCACATCATTATGAGTAGTTTGAAAGTTGTTTCATGGCTGTACACATCAACACAAAAAGTTGTTATCTCAGTGCATACAATGCTTAGATAATACAAACAGTATACATTTCAATTTTACACCAAAGCACTTACTGCAAACCTAATGGAAACACCTTAGGTTAATTTCCCACATGTTTCTGAGTTGTTTGAAATTTGTATTATGGCTCTGACATCAAGACAAAAAAAGTTGTTTTCTCAGTGCATACAATGCTTTTACAATTCAAATAGTATACATTTCAAATTGTACTCAAAAGCACTTACTGCAAACCTAATGGAAACACATTAGGGTAACTTCCCACATGATTCTGAGATGTCTGAAAGTTGTTTCATACCTGAGCACATAAAGACAAAACAGTTGTTTTATCAGTGAATAGAATGCTTTGACATAAATGTAGAATACATTTCAATTCTACTCAAATGTCCTGACTGCAAACCTAATGGAAACACCTTAGGTTAACTTCCCACATCATTATGAGTAGTTTGAAAGTTGTTTCATGGCTGTACACATCAACACAAAAAAGTTGTTAACTCAGGGCATACAATTGTTAGATAATACAAAATAGCATACATTTCAATTTTTCACCAAAGTACATGCTGCAAACCTAATGGAAACACCTTAGGGTAAGTTCCCACATGATTATGTGTAGTTTGAAAGTTGTTTCATGGCTATACACATCAACACAAAAAAGTTGTTATCTCAGTGCATGCAATGCTTAGACAATACAAATACTGTACATTTCAATTTTACACCAAAGCATTTACTGCAAACCTACTGGAAACTCCTTAGGGTAAATTCCCACATGATTCTGAGATGTCTGAAAGTTGTTTCATACCTGTGCACATAAAGACAAAAAAGTTGTTTTCTCAGTGAATAGAATGCTTTGACATAAACGTAGTATACATTTCAATTCTCCTCAAAAGTCCTGACTGCAAACCTAATGGAAACACCTTAGGTTAACTTCCCACATGATTATGAGTAGTTTGAAAGTTATTTCATGGCTGTACACATCAACACAAAAAAGTTGTTATCTCAGTGCATACAATGCTTAGATAATACAAATAGTATAGATTTCAATTTTACACCAAAGCACTTACTGCAAACCAAATGGAAACACCTTTGGTTAACTTCACACATGAGTATGAGTAGGTTGAAAGTTGTTTCATACCTCTGTTCATCAAGACAAAAAGATTACTTTCTCAGTGCATACAATGTTCTGACATTAAGGTGGTATACATTTCAATTTTCCAACAAAGTGCAGAATGCAAACCAGATGGATACATATTAAGTTAACTTGCCACATGTTTCTGAACTGTTTGAAAGTTGTCTCAGGATGTACAAATCAACACAAAAAAGTTGTTAACTCAGGGCATACAATGGATAGATAATACAAATAGCATACATTTCAATTTTGCACCAAAGTACATGCTGGAAAACTAATGGAAACACCTTAGGTTAACTTCCCACATGATTATGTGTAGTTTGAAAGTTGTTTCATGGCTATACACATCAACACAAAAAAGTTGTTATCTCACTGCATACAATGCTTAGATAATACAAATAGTATACATTTCAATTTGACAGCAAAGTAGTTACTGCAAACCTAATGGAAACACCTTAGGGTAAGTTCCCACATGTTTCTGAGTTGTTTGTAAGTTGTATTATGGCGCTGAACATCAAGACAAAAAAGTTGTTTTCTCAGAGCATAATACAAACATGCTTTGATAATACAAATACTGTACATTTCAAATTTACACCAAAGCACTTACTGCAAACCTAATAAAAACACCTTAGGTTTATTTCCCACATGATTCTGAGATGTCTGAAAGTTGTTTCATGCCTCTGTTCATCAAGACAAAAAAGTTACTTTCTCAGTGCATATTAAGTTCTGACATTAAGATGGTATACATTTCAATTTTCCAACAAAGTACATGCTGCAAACCTAATGGAAACACTTTAGGTTAACTTCCCACATGATTATGAGTAGTTTGAAAGTTGTTTCATGGCTGTACACATCAACACAGAAAAGTTGTCATCTCAGTGCATGCAATGGTTAGACAATACAAATAGTATAAATTTCAATTTTACACCAAAGCACTTACTGCAAACCTAATGGAAACACCTTAGGTTAATTTCCCACATGTTTCTGAGTTGTTTGATATTTGTATTATGGCTCTGAACATCAAGACAAAAAAGTTGTTTTCTCAGTGCATACAATGCTTTTACAATTCAAATAGTATACATTTCAATTGTACTCAAAACTCCTGACTGCAAACGTAATGGAAACACCTTAGGTTAACTTCCCACATGATTATGAGTAGTTTGAAAGTTGTTTCATGGCTGTACACATCAACACAGAAAAGTTGTTATCTCAGTGCATAGAATGCTTTGAAAATACAAATACTGTAAATTTCAATTTTACACCAAAGCACTTACTGCAAACCTAATGGAAACACCTTAGGGTAACTTCCCACGTGATTCTGAGATGTGTCAAACTTGTTTCATACCTGTGCACATAAAGAGAAAAAAGTTGATTTCTCAGTGAATAGAATGCTTTGACATAAACGTAGTATACATTTCAATTCTACTCAAAAGTCCTGACTGCAAACCTAATGGAAACACCTTAGGTTAACTTCCCACATCATTATGAGTAGTTTGAAAGTTGTTTCATGGCTGTACACATCAACACAAAAAAGTTGTTAACTCAGGGCATATAATGGTTAGATAATACAAATAGTATACATTTCAACTTTACACCAAAGTACTTACTGCAAACCTAATGGAAACACCTTAGGTTAATTTCCCACATGTTTCTGAGTTGTTTGAAATTTGTATTATGGCTCTGAACATCAAGACAAAAAAGTTGTTTTCTCAGTGCATACAATGCTTTTACAATTCAAATAGTATACATTTCAATTGTACTCAAAAGTCCTGACTGCAAACCTAATAGAAACACCTTAGGTTAACTTCCCACATGATTATGAGTAGTTTGAAAGTTGTTTCATGGCTGTACACATCAACACAGAAAAGTTGTTATCTCAGTGCATACAATGCTTAGACAATACAAATACTGTACATTTCAATTTTACACCAAAGCATTTACTGCAAACCTACTGGAAACTCCTTAGGGTAAATTCCCACATGATTCTGTGATGTCTGAAAGTTGTTTCATACCTGTGCACATAATGACAAAAAAGTTCTTTTCTCAGTGAATAGAATGCTTTGACATAAACGTAGTATACATTTCAATTCTCCTCAAAAGTCCTGACTGCAAACCTAATGGAAACACCTTAGGTTAACTTCCCACATCATTATGAGTAGTTTGAAAGTTGTTTCATGGCTGTACACATCAACACAAAAAAGTTGTTATCTCAGTGCATACAATGCTTAGATAATACAAATAGTATACATTTCAATTTTACACCAAAGCACTTCCTCCAAACCAAATGGAAACACCTTTGGTTAACTTCACACATGAGTATGAGTAGGTTGAAAGTTGTTTCATGCCTCTGTTCATCAAGACAAAAAGATTACTTTCTCAGTGCATACAATGTTCTGACATTAAAGTCGTATACATTTCAATTTTCCAACAAAGTGCAGAATGCAAACCAGATGGATGCATATTAAGTAAACTTGCCACATGTTTCTGAACTGTTTGAAAGATGTCTCATGGATCTACAAATCAGCACAAAAAAGTTGTTAACTCAGGGCATACAATGGATAGATAATACAAATAGCATACATTTCAATTTTGCACCAAAGTACATGCTGGAAAACTAATGGAAACACCTTAGGTTAACTTCCCACATGATTATGTGTAGTTTGAAAGTTGTTTCATGGCTATACACATCAACACAAAAAAGTTGTTATCTCAGTGCATACAATGCTTAGATAATACAAATAGTATACATTTCAATTTGACACCAAAGTACTTACTGCAAACCTAATGGAAACACCTTAGGGTAAGTTCCCACATGTTTCTGAGTTGTTTGTAAGTTGTATTATGGCGCTGAACATCAAGAGAAAAAAGTTGTTTTCTCAGAGCATACAATGCTTTGATAATACAAATACTGTACATTTCAAATTTACACCAAAGCACTTACTGCAAACCTAATAAAAACACCTTAGGTTTACTTCCCACATGATTCTGAGATGTCTGAAAGTTGTTTCATGC
Organism: Mobula birostris; assembly: GCF_030028105.1. Classification (NCBI taxonomy): domain Eukaryota; kingdom Metazoa; phylum Chordata; class Chondrichthyes; order Myliobatiformes; family Myliobatidae; genus Mobula; species Mobula birostris. Next base: position 64,879 of record NW_027274440.1, read on the forward strand.
CTCTGTTCATCAAGACAAAAAAGTTACTTTCTCAGTGCATATTAAGTTCTGACATTAAGATGGTATACATTTCAATTTTCCAACAAAGTACATGCTGCAAACCTAATGGAAACACTTTAGGTTAACTTCCCACATGATTATGAGTAGTTTGAAAGTTGTTTCATGGCTGTACACATCAACACAGAAAAGTTGTTATCTCAGTGCATACAATGCTTAGACAATACAAATACTGTACATTTCAATTTTACACCAAAGCATTTACTGCAAACCTACTGGAAACTCCTTAGGGTAAATTCCCACATGATTCTGAGATGTCTGAAAGTTGTTTCATACCTGTGCACATAATGACAAAAAAGTTCTTTTCTCAGTGAATAGAATGCTTTGACATAAACGTAGTATACATTTCAATTCTCCTCAAAAGTCCTGACTGCAAACCTAATGGAAACACCTTAGGTTAACTTCCCACATCATTATGAGTAGTTTGAAAGTTGTTTCATGGCTGTACACATCAACACAAAAAAGTTGTTATCTCAGTGCATACAATGCTTAGATAATACAAACAGTATACATTTCAATTTTACACCAAAGCACTTACTGCAAACCTAATGGAAACACCTTAGGTTAATTTCCCACATGTTTCTGAGTTGTTTGAAATTTGTATTATGGCTCTGAACATCAAGACAAAAAAGTTGTTTTCTCAGAGCATACAATGCTTTTACAATTCAAATAGTATACATTTCAATTGTACTCATAAGCACTTACTGCAAACCTAATGGAAACACATTAGGGTAACTTCCCACATGATTCTGAGATGTCTGAAAGTTGTTTCATACCTGAGCACATAAAGACAAAACAGTTGTTTTATCAGGGAATAGAATGGTTTGACATAAATGTAGAATACATTTCAATTCTACTCAAATGTCCTGACTGCAAACCTAATGGAAACACCTTAGGTTAACTTCCCACATCATTATGAGTAGTTTGAAAGTTTTTTCATGGCTGTACACATCAACACAAAAAAGTTGTTAACTCAGGGCATACAATTGTTAGATAATACAAATAGCATACATTTCAATTTTTCACCAAAGTACATGCTGCAAACCTAATGGAAACAACTTAGGTTAACTTCCCCAATGATTATGAGTAGTTTGAAAGTTGTTTCATGGCTGTACACATCAACACAAAAAAGTTGTTAACTCAGGGCATACAATGGTTAGATAATACAAATAGTATACATTTCAATTTTACACCAAAGTACTTACTGCAAACCTAATGGAAACACCTTAGGTTAATTTCCCACATGTTTCTGAGTTGTTTGAAATTTGTATTATGGCTCTGAACATCAACACAAAAACGTTGTTTTCTCAGTGCATACAATGCTTTTACAATTCAAATAGTATACATTTCAATTGTACTCAAAAGTCCTGACTGCAAACCTAATGGAAACAACTTAGGTTAACTTCCCACATGATTATGAGTAGTTTGAAAGTTGTTTCATGGCTGTACACATCACACAGAAAAGTTGTTATCTCAGTGCATGCAATGCTTAGACAATACAAATACTGTACATTTCAGTTTTACACCAAAGCATTTACTGCAAACCTACTGGAAACTCCTTAGGGTAAATTCCCACATGATTCTGAGATGTCTGATAGTTGTTTCATACTTGTGCACATAATGACAAAAAAGTTCTTTTCTCAGTGAATAGAATGCTTTGACATAAACGTAGTATACATTTCAATTCTCCTCAAAAGTCCTGACTGCAAACCTAATGGAAACACCTTAGGTTAACTTCCCACATCATTATGAGTAGTTTGAAAGTTGTTTCATGGCTGTACACATCAACACAAAAAAGTTGTTATCTCAGTGCATACAATGCTTAGATAATACAAATAGTATACATTTCAATTTTACACCAAAGCACTTACTGCAAACCAAATGGAAACACCTTTGGTTAACTTCACACATGAGTATGAGTAGTTTGAAAGTTGTTTCATGCCTCTGTTCATCAAGACAAAAAGATTACTTTCTCAGTGCATACAATGTTCAGACATTAAAGTGGTATACATTTCAATTTTCCAACAAAGTGCAGAATGCAAACCAGATGGATACATATTAAGTTAACTTGCCACATGTTTCTGAACTGTTTGAAAGTTGTCTCATGGATCTACAAATCAGCACAAAAAAGTTGTTAACTCAGGGCATACAATGGATAGATAATACAAATAACATACATTTCAATTTTGCACCAAAGTACATGCTGGAAAACTAATGGAAACACCTTAGGTTAACTTCCCACATGATTATGTGTAGTTTGAAAGTTGTTTCATGGCTATACACATCAACACAAAAAAGTTGTTATCTCAGTGCATACAATGCTTAGATAATACAAATAGTATACATTTCAATTTGACACCAAAGTACTTACTGCAAACCTAATGGAAACACCTTAGGGTAAGTTCCCACATGTTTCTGAGTTGTTTGTAAGTTGTATTATGGCGCTGAACATCAAGACAAAAAAGTTGTTTTATCAGAGCATACAATGCTTTGATAGTATAAATACTGTACATTTCAAATTTACACCAAAGCACTTACTGCAAACCTAATGAAAACACCTTAGGTTTACTTCCCACATGATTCTGAGATGTCTGAAAGTTGTTTCATGCCTCTGTTCATCAAGACAAAAAAGTTACTTTCTCAGTGCATATTAAGTTCTGACATTAAGATGGTATATTTTTCAATTTTCCAACAAAGTACATGCTGCAAACCTAATGGAAACACTTTAGGTTAACTTCCCACATGATTATGAGTAGTTTGAAAGTTGTTTCATGGCTGTACACATCAACACAGAAAAGTTGTTATCTCAGAGCATACAATGCTTAGACAATACAAATACTGTACATTTCAATTTTACACCAAAGCATTTACTGCAAACCTACTGGAAACTCCTTAGGGTAAATTCCCACATGATTCTGAGATGTCTGAAAGTTGTTTCATACCTGTGCACATAATGACAAAAAAGTTCTTTTCTCAGTGAATAGAATAATTTGACATAAACGTAGTATACATTTCAATTCTCCTCAAAAGTCCTGACTGCAAACCTAATGGAAACACCTTAGGTTAACTTCCCACATCATTATGAGTAGTTTGAAAGTTGTTTCATGGCTGTACACATCAACACAAAAAAGTTGTTATCTCAGTGCATACAATGCTTAGATAATACAAACAGTATACATTTCAATTTTACACCAAAGCACTTACTGCAAACCTAATGGAAACACCTTAGGTTAATTTCCCACATGTTTCTGAGTTGTTTGAAATTTGTATTATGGCTCTGAACATCAAGACAAAAAAGTTGTTTTCTCAGTGCATACAATGCTTTTACAATTCAAATAGTATACATTTCAATTGTACTCAAAAGCACTTACTGCAAACCTAATGGAAACACATTAGGGTAACTTCCCACATGATTCTGAGATGTCTGAAAGTTGTTTCATACCTGAGCACATAAAGACAAAACAGTTGTTTTATCAGTGAATAGAATGCTTTGACATAAATGTAGAATACATTTCAATTCTACTCAAATGTCCTGACTGCAAACCTAATGGAAACACCTTAGGTTAACTTCCCACATCATTATGAGTAGTTTGAAAGTTGTTTCATGGCTGTACACATCAACACAAAAAAGTTGTTAACTCAGGGCATACAATTGTTAGATAATACAAATAGCATACATTTCAATTTTTCACCAAAGTACATGCTGCAAACCTAATGGAAACACCTTAGGGTAAGTTCCCACATGATTATGTGTAGTTTGAAAGTTGTTTCATGGCTATACACATCAACACAAAAAAGTTGTTATCTCAGTGCATGCAATGCTTAGACAATACAAATACTGTACATTTCAATTTTACACCAAAGCATTTACTGCAAACCTACTGGAAACTCCTTAGGGTAAATTCCCACATGATTCTGAGATGTCTGAAAGTTGTTTCATACCTGTGCACATAAAGACAAAAAAGTTGTTTTCTCAGTGAATAGAATGCTTTGACATAAACGTAGTATACATTTCAATTCTCCTCAAAAGTCCTGACTGCAAACCTAATGGAAACACCTTAGGTTAACTTCCCACATGATTATGAGTAGTTTGAAAGTTATTTCATGGCTGTACACATCAACACAAAAAAGTTGTTATCTCAGTGCATACAATGCTTAGATAATACAAATAGTATAGATTTCAATTTTACACCAAAGCACTTACTGCAAACCAAATGGAAACACCTTTGGTTAACTTCACACATGAGTATGAGTAGGTTGAAAGTTGTTTCATACCTCTGTTCATCAAGACAAAAAGATTACTTTCTCAGTGCATACAATGTTCTGACATTAAGGTGGTATACATTTCAATTTTCCAACAAAGTGCAGAATGCAAACCAGATGGATACATATTAAGTTAACTTGCCACATGTTTCTGAACTGTTTGAAAGTTGTCTCAGGATGTACAAATCAACACAAAAAAGTTGTTAACTCAGGGCATACAATGGATAGATAATACAAATAGCATACATTTCAATTTTGCACCAAAGTACATGCTGGAAAACTAATGGAAACACCTTAGGTTAACTTCCCACATGATTATGTGTAGTTTGAAAGTTGTTTCATGGCTATACACATCAACACAAAAAAGTTGTTATCTCACTGCATACAATGCTTAGATAATACAAATAGTATACATTTCAATTTGACAGCAAAGTAGTTACTGCAAACCTAATGGAAACACCTTAGGGTAAGTTCCCACATGTTTCTGAGTTGTTTGTAAGTTGTATTATGGCGCTGAACATCAAGACAAAAAAGTTGTTTTCTCAGAGCATAATACAAACATGCTTTGATAATACAAATACTGTACATTTCAAATTTACACCAAAGCACTTACTGCAAACCTAATAAAAACACCTTAGGTTTATTTCCCACATGATTCTGAGATGTCTGAAAGTTGTTTCATGCCTCTGTTCATCAAGACAAAAAAGTTACTTTCTCAGTGCATATTAAGTTCTGACATTAAGATGGTATACATTTCAATTTTCCAACAAAGTACATGCTGCAAACCTAATGGAAACACTTTAGGTTAACTTCCCACATGATTATGAGTAGTTTGAAAGTTGTTTCATGGCTGTACACATCAACACAGAAAAGTTGTCATCTCAGTGCATGCAATGGTTAGACAATACAAATAGTATAAATTTCAATTTTACACCAAAGCACTTACTGCAAACCTAATGGAAACACCTTAGGTTAATTTCCCACATGTTTCTGAGTTGTTTGATATTTGTATTATGGCTCTGAACATCAAGACAAAAAAGTTGTTTTCTCAGTGCATACAATGCTTTTACAATTCAAATAGTATACATTTCAATTGTACTCAAAACTCCTGACTGCAAACGTAATGGAAACACCTTAGGTTAACTTCCCACATGATTATGAGTAGTTTGAAAGTTGTTTCATGGCTGTACACATCAACACAGAAAAGTTGTTATCTCAGTGCATAGAATGCTTTGAAAATACAAATACTGTAAATTTCAATTTTACACCAAAGCACTTACTGCAAACCTAATGGAAACACCTTAGGGTAACTTCCCACGTGATTCTGAGATGTGTCAAACTTGTTTCATACCTGTGCACATAAAGAGAAAAAAGTTGATTTCTCAGTGAATAGAATGCTTTGACATAAACGTAGTATACATTTCAATTCTACTCAAAAGTCCTGACTGCAAACCTAATGGAAACACCTTAGGTTAACTTCCCACATCATTATGAGTAGTTTGAAAGTTGTTTCATGGCTGTACACATCAACACAAAAAAGTTGTTAACTCAGGGCATATAATGGTTAGATAATACAAATAGTATACATTTCAACTTTACACCAAAGTACTTACTGCAAACCTAATGGAAACACCTTAGGTTAATTTCCCACATGTTTCTGAGTTGTTTGAAATTTGTATTATGGCTCTGAACATCAAGACAAAAAAGTTGTTTTCTCAGTGCATACAATGCTTTTACAATTCAAATAGTATACATTTCAATTGTACTCAAAAGTCCTGACTGCAAACCTAATAGAAACACCTTAGGTTAACTTCCCACATGATTATGAGTAGTTTGAAAGTTGTTTCATGGCTGTACACATCAACACAGAAAAGTTGTTATCTCAGTGCATACAATGCTTAGACAATACAAATACTGTACATTTCAATTTTACACCAAAGCATTTACTGCAAACCTACTGGAAACTCCTTAGGGTAAATTCCCACATGATTCTGTGATGTCTGAAAGTTGTTTCATACCTGTGCACATAATGACAAAAAAGTTCTTTTCTCAGTGAATAGAATGCTTTGACATAAACGTAGTATACATTTCAATTCTCCTCAAAAGTCCTGACTGCAAACCTAATGGAAACACCTTAGGTTAACTTCCCACATCATTATGAGTAGTTTGAAAGTTGTTTCATGGCTGTACACATCAACACAAAAAAGTTGTTATCTCAGTGCATACAATGCTTAGATAATACAAATAGTATACATTTCAATTTTACACCAAAGCACTTCCTCCAAACCAAATGGAAACACCTTTGGTTAACTTCACACATGAGTATGAGTAGGTTGAAAGTTGTTTCATGCCTCTGTTCATCAAGACAAAAAGATTACTTTCTCAGTGCATACAATGTTCTGACATTAAAGTCGTATACATTTCAATTTTCCAACAAAGTGCAGAATGCAAACCAGATGGATGCATATTAAGTAAACTTGCCACATGTTTCTGAACTGTTTGAAAGATGTCTCATGGATCTACAAATCAGCACAAAAAAGTTGTTAACTCAGGGCATACAATGGATAGATAATACAAATAGCATACATTTCAATTTTGCACCAAAGTACATGCTGGAAAACTAATGGAAACACCTTAGGTTAACTTCCCACATGATTATGTGTAGTTTGAAAGTTGTTTCATGGCTATACACATCAACACAAAAAAGTTGTTATCTCAGTGCATACAATGCTTAGATAATACAAATAGTATACATTTCAATTTGACACCAAAGTACTTACTGCAAACCTAATGGAAACACCTTAGGGTAAGTTCCCACATGTTTCTGAGTTGTTTGTAAGTTGTATTATGGCGCTGAACATCAAGAGAAAAAAGTTGTTTTCTCAGAGCATACAATGCTTTGATAATACAAATACTGTACATTTCAAATTTACACCAAAGCACTTACTGCAAACCTAATAAAAACACCTTAGGTTTACTTCCCACATGATTCTGAGATGTCTGAAAGTTGTTTCATGCCTCTGTTCATCAAGACAAAAAAGTTACTTTCTCAGTGCATATTAAGTTCTGACATTAAGATGGTATACATTTCAATTTTCCAACAAAGTACATGCTGCAAACCTAATGGAAACACTTTAGGTTAACTTCCCACATGATTATGAGTAGTTTGAAAGTTGTTTCATGGCTGTACACATCAACACAGAAAAGTTGTTATCTCAGTGCATACAATGCTTAGACAATACAAATACTGTACATTTCAATTTTACACCAAAGCATTTACTGCAAACCTACTGGAAACTCCTTAGGGTAAATTCCCACATGATTCTGAGATGTCTGAAAGTTGTTTCATACCTGTGCACATAATGACAAAAAAGTTCTTTTCTCAGTGAATGGAATGCTTTGACATAAACGTAGTATACATTTCAATTCTCCTCAAAAGTCCTGACTGCAAACCTAATGGAAACACCTTAGGTTAACTTCCCACATCATTATGAGTAGTTTGAAAGTTGTTTCATGGCTGTACACATCAACACAAAAAAGTTGTTATCTCAGTGCATACAATGCTTAGATAATACAAACAGTATACATTTCAATTTTACACCAAAGCACTTACTGCAAACCTAATGGAAACACCTTAGGTTAATTTCCCACATGTTTCTGAGTTGTTTGAAATTTGTATTATGGCTCTGAACATCAAGACAAAAAAGTTGTTTTCTCAGAGCATACAATGCTTTTACAATTCAAATAGTATACATTTCAATTGTACTCATAAGCACTTACTGCAAACCTAATGGAAACACATTAGGGTAACTTCCCACATGATTCTGAGATGTCTGAAAGTTGTTTCATACCTGAGCACATAAAGACAAAACAGTTGTTTTATCAGGGAATAGAATGGTTTGACATAAATGTAGAATACATTTCAATTCTACTCAAATGTCCTGACTGCAAACCTAATGGAAACACCTTAGGTTAACTTCCCACATCATTATGAGTAGTTTGAAAGTTTTTTCATGGCTGTACACATCAACACAAAAAAGTTGTTAACTCAGGGCATACAATTGTTAGATAATACAAATAGCATACATTTCAATTTTTCACCAAAGTACATGCTGCAAACCTAATGGAAACAACTTAGGTTAACTTCCCCAATGATTATGAGTAGTTTGAAAGTTGTTTCATGGCTGTACACATCAACACAAAAAAGTGGTTATCTCAGTGCATACAATGCTTAGGTAATACAAATAGTATACATTTCAATTTTACACCATAGTACTTACTGCAAACCTAATGGAAACACGTTAGGTTAATTTCCCACATGTTTCTGAGTTGTTTGAAATTTGTATTATGGCTCTGAACATCAAGACAAAAAAGTTGTTTTCTCAGTGCATACAATGCTTTTACAATTCAAATAGTATACATTTCAATTGTACTCAAAAGCACTTACTGCAAACCTAATGGAAACACATTAGGGTAACTTCCCACATGATTCTGAGATGTCTGAAAGTTGTTTCATACCTGAGCACATAAAGACAAAACAGTTGTTTTATCAGTGAATAGAATGGTTTGACATAAATGTAGAATACATTTCAATTCTACTCAAATGTCCTGACTGCAAACCTAATGGAAACACCTTAGGTTAACATCCCACATCATTATGAGTAGTTTGAAAGTTGTTTCATGGCTGTACACATCAACACAAAAAAGTTGTTAACTCAGGGCATACAATTGTTAGATAATACAAATAGCATACATTTCAATTTTTCACCAAAGTACATGCTGCAAACCTAATGGAAACAACTTAGGTTAACTTCCCCAATGATTATGAGTAGTTTGAAAGTTGTTTCATGGCTGTACACATCAACACAAAAAAGTTGTTATCTCAGTGCATACAATGCTTAGATAATACAAATAGTATACATTTCAATTTGACACCAAAGTACTTACTGCAAACCTAATGGAAACACCTTAGGGTAAGTTCCCACATGTTTCTGAGTTGTTTGTAAGTTGTATTATGGCGCTGAACATCAAGAGAAAAAAGTTGTTTTCTCAGAGCATACAATGCTTTGATAATACAAATACTGTACATTTCAAATTTACACCAAAGCACTTACTGCAAACCTAATAAAAACACCTTAGGTTTACTTCCCACATGATTCTGAGATGTCTGAAAGTTGTTTCATGCCTCTGTTCATCAAGACAAAAAAGTTACTTTCTCAGTGCATATTAAGTTCTGACATTAAGATGGTATACATTTCAATTTTCCAACAAAGTACATGCTGCAAACCTAATGGAAACACTTTAGGTTAACTTCCCACATGATTATGAGTAGTTTGAAAGTTGTTTCATGGCTGTACACATCAACACAGAAAAGTTGTTATCTCAGTGCATACAATGCTTAGACAATACAAATACTGTACATTTCAATTTTACACCAAAGCATTTACTGCAAACCTACTGGAAACTCCTTAGGGTAAATTCCCACATGATTCTGAGATGTCTGAAAGTTGTTTCATACCTGTGCACATAATGACAAAAAAGTTCTTTTCTCAGTGAATAGAATGCTTTGACATAAACGTAGTATACATTTCAATTCTCCTCAAAAGTCCTGACTGCAAACCTAATGGAAACACCTTAGGTTAACTTCCCACATCATTATGAGTAGTTTGAAAGTTGTTTCATGGCTGTACACATCAACACAAAAAAGTTGTTATCTCAGTGCATACAATGCTTAGATAATACAAACAGTATACATTTCAATTTTACACCAAAGCACTTACTGCAAACCTAATGGAAACACCTTAGGTTAATTTCCCACATGTTTCTGAGTTGTTTGAAATTTGTATTATGGCTCTGAACATCAAGACAAAAAAGTTGTTTTCTCAGAGCATACAATGCTTTTACAATTCAAATAGTATACATTTCAATTGTACTCATAAGCACTTACTGCAAACCTAATGGAAACACATTAGGGTAACTTCCCACATGATTCTGAGATGTCTGAAAGTTGTTTCATACCTGAGCACATAAAGACAAAACAGTTGTTTTATCAGGGAATAGAATGGTTTGACATAAATGTAGAATACATTTCAATTCTACTCAAATGTCCTGACTGCAAACCTAATGGAAACACCTTAGGTTAACTTCCCACATCATTATGAGTAGTTTGAAAGTTTTTTCATGGCTGTACACATCAACACAAAAAAGTTGTTAACTCAGGGCATACAATTGTTAGATAATACAAATAGCATACATTTCAATTTTTCACCAAAGTACATGCTGCAAACCTAATGGAAACAACTTAGGTTAACTTCCCCAATGATTATGAGTAGTTTGAAAGTTGTTTCATGGCTGTACACATCAACACAAAAAAGTTGTTAACTCAGGGCATACAATGGTTAGATAATACAAATAGTATACATTTCAATTTTACACCAAAGTACTTACTGCAAACCTAATGGAAACACCTTAGGTTAATTTCCCACATGTTTCTGAGTTGTTTGAAATTTGTATTATGGCTCTGAACATCAACACAAAAACGTTGTTTTCTCAGTGCATACAATGCTTTTACAATTCAAATAGTATACATTTCAATTGTACTCAAAAGTCCTGACTGCAAACCTAATGGAAACAACTTAGGTTAACTTCCCACATGATTATGAGTAGTTTGAAAGTTGTTTCATGGCTGTACACATCACACAGAAAAGTTGTTATCTCAGTGCATGCAATGCTTAGACAATACAAATACTGTACATTTCAGTTTTACACCAAAGCATTTACTGCAAACCTACTGGAAACTCCTTAGGGTAAATTCCCACATGATTCTGAGATGTCTGATAGTTGTTTCATACTTGTGCACATAATGACAAAAAAGTTCTTTTCTCAGTGAATAGAATGCTTTGACATAAACGTAGTATACATTTCAATTCTCCTCAAAAGTCCTGACTGCAAACCTAATGGAAACACCTTAGGTTAACTTCCCACATCATTATGAGTAGTTTGAAAGTTGTTTCATGGCTGTACACATCAACACAAAAAAGTTGTTATCTCAGTGCATACAATGCTTAGATAATACAAATAGTATACATTTCAATTTTACACCAAAGCACTTACTGCAAACCAAATGGAAACACCTTTGGTTAACTTCACACATGAGTATGAGTAGTTTGAAAGTTGTTTCATGCCTCTGTTCATCAAGACAAAAAGATTACTTTCTCAGTGCATACAATGTTCAGACATTAAAGTGGTATACATTTCAATTTTCCAACAAAGTGCAGAATGCAAACCAGATGGATACATATTAAGTTAACTTGCCACATGTTTCTGAACTGTTTGAAAGTTGTCTCATGGATCTACAAATCAGCACAAAAAAGTTGTTAACTCAGGGCATACAATGGATAGATAATACAAATAACATACATTTCAATTTTGCACCAAAGTACATGCTGGAAAACTAATGGAAACACCTTAGGTTAACTTCCCACATGATTATGTGTAGTTTGAAAGTTGTTTCATGGCTATACACATCAACACAAAAAAGTTGTTATCTCAGTGCATACAATGCTTAGATAATACAAATAGTATACATTTCAATTTGACACCAAAGTACTTACTGCAAACCTAATGGAAACACCTTAGGGTAAGTTCCCACATGTTTCTGAGTTGTTTGTAAGTTGTATTATGGCGCTGAACATCAAGACAAAAAAGTTGTTTTATCAGAGCATACAATGCTTTGATAGTATAAATACTGTACATTTCAAATTTACACCAAAGCACTTACTGCAAACCTAATGAAAACACCTTAGGTTTACTTCCCACATGATTCTGAGATGTCTGAAAGTTGTTTCATGCCTCTGTTCATCAAGACAAAAAAGTTACTTTCTCAGTGCATATTAAGTTCTGACATTAAGATGGTATATTTTTCAATTTTCCAACAAAGTACATGCTGCAAACCTAATGGAAACACTTTAGGTTAACTTCCCACATGATTATGAGTAGTTTGAAAGTTGTTTCATGGCTGTACACATCAACACAGAAAAGTTGTTATCTCAGAGCATACAATGCTTAGACAATACAAATACTGTACATTTCAATTTTACACCAAAGCATTTACTGCAAACCTACTGGAAACTCCTTAGGGTAAATTCCCACATGATTCTGAGATGTCTGAAAGTTGTTTCATACCTGTGCACATAATGACAAAAAAGTTCTTTTCTCAGTGAATAGAATAATTTGACATAAACGTAGTATACATTTCAATTCTCCTCAAAAGTCCTGACTGCAAACCTAATGGAAACACCTTAGGTTAACTTCCCACATCATTATGAGTAGTTTGAAAGTTGTTTCATGGCTGTACACATCAACACAAAAAAGTTGTTATCTCAGTGCATACAATGCTTAGATAATACAAACAGTATACATTTCAATTTTACACCAAAGCACTTACTGCAAACCTAATGGAAACACCTTAGGTTAATTTCCCACATGTTTCTGAGTTGTTTGAAATTTGTATTATGGCTCTGAACATCAAGACAAAAAAGTTGTTTTCTCAGTGCATACAATGCTTTTACAATTCAAATAGTATACATTTCAATTGTACTCAAAAGCACTTACTGCAAACCTAATGGAAACACATTAGGGTAACTTCCCACATGATTCTGAGATGTCTGAAAGTTGTTTCATACCTGAGCACATAAAGACAAAACAGTTGTTTTATCAGTGAATAGAATGCTTTGACATAAATGTAGAATACATTTCAATTCTACTCAAATGTCCTGACTGCAAACCTAATGGAAACACCTTAGGTTAACTTCCCACATCATTATGAGTAGTTTGAAAGTTGTTTCATGGCTGTACACATCAACACAAAAAAGTTGTTAACTCAGGGCATACAATTGTTAGATAATACAAATAGCATACATTTCAATTTTTCACCAAAGTACATGCTGCAAACCTAATGGAAACACCTTAGGGTAAGTTCCCACATGATTATGTGTAGTTTGAAAGTTGTTTCATGGCTATACACATCAACACAAAAAAGTTGTTATCTCAGTGCATGCAATGCTTAGACAATACAAATACTGTACATTTCAATTTTACACCAAAGCATTTACTGCAAACCTACTGGAAACTCCTTAGGGTAAATTCCCACATGATTCTGAGATGTCTGAAAGTTGTTTCATACCTGTGCACATAAAGACAAAAAAGTTGTTTTCTCAGTGAATAGAATGCTTTGACATAAACGTAGTATACATTTCAATTCTCCTCAAAAGTCCTGACTGCAAACCTAATGGAAACACCTTAGGTTAACTTCCCACATGATTATGAGTAGTTTGAAAGTTATTTCATGGCTGTACACATCAACACAAAAAAGTTGTTATCTCAGTGCATACAATGCTTAGATAATACAAATAGTATAGATTTCAATTTTACACCAAAGCACTTACTGCAAACCAAATGGAAACACCTTTGGTTAACTTCACACATGAGTATGAGTAGGTTGAAAGTTGTTTCATACCTCTGTTCATCAAGACAAAAAGATTACTTTCTCAGTGCATACAATGTTCTGACATTAAGGTGGTATACATTTCAATTTTCCAACAAAGTGCAGAATGCAAACCAGATGGATACATATTAAGTTAACTTGCCACATGTTTCTGAACTGTTTGAAAGTTGTCTCAGGATGTACAAATCAACACAAAAAAGTTGTTAACTCAGGGCATACAATGGATAGATAATACAAATAGCATACATTTCAATTTTGCACCAAAGTACATGCTGGAAAACTAATGGAAACACCTTAGGTTAACTTCCCACATGATTATGTGTAGTTTGAAAGTTGTTTCATGGCTATACACATCAACACAAAAAAGTTGTTATCTCACTGCATACAATGCTTAGATAATACAAATAGTATACATTTCAATTTGACAGCAAAGTAGTTACTGCAAACCTAATGGAAACACCTTAGGGTAAGTTCCCACATGTTTCTGAGTTGTTTGTAAGTTGTATTATGGCGCTGAACATCAAGACAAAAAAGTTGTTTTCTCAGAGCATAATACAAACATGCTTTGATAATACAAATACTGTACATTTCAAATTTACACCAAAGCACTTACTGCAAACCTAATAAAAACACCTTAGGTTTATTTCCCACATGATTCTGAGATGTCTGAAAGTTGTTTCATGCCTCTGTTCATCAAGACAAAAAAGTTACTTTCTCAGTGCATATTAAGTTCTGACATTAAGATGGTATACATTTCAATTTTCCAACAAAGTACATGCTGCAAACCTAATGGAAACACTTTAGGTTAACTTCCCACATGATTATGAGTAGTTTGAAAGTTGTTTCATGGCTGTACACATCAACACAGAAAAGTTGTCATCTCAGTGCATGCAATGGTTAGACAATACAAATAGTATAAATTTCAATTTTACACCAAAGCACTTACTGCAAACCTAATGGAAACACCTTAGGTTAATTTCCCACATGTTTCTGAGTTGTTTGATATTTGTATTATGGCTCTGAACATCAAGACAAAAAAGTTGTTTTCTCAGTGCATACAATGCTTTTACAATTCAAATAGTATACATTTCAATTGTACTCAAAACTCCTGACTGCAAACGTAATGGAAACACCTTAGGTTAACTTCCCACATGATTATGAGTAGTTTGAAAGTTGTTTCATGGCTGTACACATCAACACAGAAAAGTTGTTATCTCAGTGCATAGAATGCTTTGAAAATACAAATACTGTAAATTTCAATTTTACACCAAAGCACTTACTGCAAACCTAATGGAAACACCTTAGGGTAACTTCCCACGTGATTCTGAGATGTGTCAAACTTGTTTCATACCTGTGCACATAAAGAGAAAAAAGTTGATTTCTCAGTGAATAGAATGCTTTGACATAAACGTAGTATACATTTCAATTCTACTCAAAAGTCCTGACTGCAAACCTAATGGAAACACCTTAGGTTAACTTCCCACATCATTATGAGTAGTTTGAAAGTTGTTTCATGGCTGTACACATCAACACAAAAAAGTTGTTAACTCAGGGCATATAATGGTTAGATAATACAAATAGTATACATTTCAACTTTACACCAAAGTACTTACTGCAAACCTAATGGAAACACCTTAGGTTAATTTCCCACATGTTTCTGAGTTGTTTGAAATTTGTATTATGGCTCTGAACATCAAGACAAAAAAGTTGTTTTCTCAGTGCATACAATGCTTTTACAATTCAAATAGTATACATTTCAATTGTACTCAAAAGTCCTGACTGCAAACCTAATAGAAACACCTTAGGTTAACTTCCCACATGATTATGAGTAGTTTGAAAGTTGTTTCATGGCTGTACACATCAACACAGAAAAGTTGTTATCTCAGTGCATACAATGCTTAGACAATACAAATACTGTACATTTCAATTTTACACCAAAGCATTTACTGCAAACCTACTGGAAACTCCTTAGGGTAAATTCCCACATGATTCTGTGATGTCTGAAAGTTGTTTCATACCTGTGCACATAATGACAAAAAAGTTCTTTTCTCAGTGAATAGAATGCTTTGACATAAACGTAGTATACATTTCAATTCTCCTCAAAAGTCCTGACTGCAAACCTAATGGAAACACCTTAGGTTAACTTCCCACATCATTATGAGTAGTTTGAAAGTTGTTTCATGGCTGTACACATCAACACAAAAAAGTTGTTATCTCAGTGCATACAATGCTTAGATAATACAAATAGTATACATTTCAATTTTACACCAAAGCACTTCCTCCAAACCAAATGGAAACACCTTTGGTTAACTTCACACATGAGTATGAGTAGGTTGAAAGTTGTTTCATGCCTCTGTTCATCAAGACAAAAAGATTACTTTCTCAGTGCATACAATGTTCTGACATTAAAGTCGTATACATTTCAATTTTCCAACAAAGTGCAGAATGCAAACCAGATGGATGCATATTAAGTAAACTTGCCACATGTTTCTGAACTGTTTGAAAGATGTCTCATGGATCTACAAATCAGCACAAAAAAGTTGTTAACTCAGGGCATACAATGGATAGATAATACAAATAGCATACATTTCAATTTTGCACCAAAGTACATGCTGGAAAACTAATGGAAACACCTTAGGTTAACTTCCCACATGATTATGTGTAGTTTGAAAGTTGTTTCATGGCTATACACATCAACACAAAAAAGTTGTTATCTCAGTGCATACAATGCTTAGATAATACAAATAGTATACATTTCAATTTGACACCAAAGTACTTACTGCAAACCTAATGGAAACACCTTAGGGTAAGTTCCCACATGTTTCTGAGTTGTTTGTAAGTTGTATTATGGCGCTGAACATCAAGAGAAAAAAGTTGTTTTCTCAGAGCATACAATGCTTTGATAATACAAATACTGTACATTTCAAATTTACACCAAAGCACTTACTGCAAACCTAATAAAAACACCTTAGGTTTACTTCCCACATGATTCTGAGATGTCTGAAAGTTGTTTCATGCCTCTGTTCATCAAGACAAAAAAGTTACTTTCTCAGTGCATATTAAGTTCTGACATTAAGATGGTATACATTTCAATTTTCCAACAAAGTACATGCTGCAAACCTAATGGAAACACTTTAGGTTAACTTCCCACATGATTATGAGTAGTTTGAAAGTTGTTTCATGGCTGTACACATCAACACAGAAAAGTTGTTATCTCAGTGCATACAATGCTTAGACAATACAAATACTGTACATTTCAATTTTACACCAAAGCATTTACTGCAAACCTACTGGAAACTCCTTAGGGTAAATTCCCACATGATTCTGAGATGTCTGAAAGTTGTTTCATACCTGTGCACATAATGACAAAAAAGTTCTTTTCTCAGTGAATGGAATGCTTTGACATAAACGTAGTATACATTTCAATTCTCCTCAAAAGTCCTGACTGCAAACCTAATGGAAACACCTTAGGTTAACTTCCCACATCATTATGAGTAGTTTGAAAGTTGTTTCATGGCTGTACACATCAACACAAAAAAGTTGTTATCTCAGTGCATACAATGCTTAGATAATACAAACAGTATACATTTCAATTTTACACCAAAGCACTTACTGCAAACCTAATGGAAACACCTTAGGTTAATTTCCCACATGTTTCTGAGTTGTTTGAAATTTGTATTATGGCTCTGAACATCAAGACAAAAAAGTTGTTTTCTCAGAGCATACAATGCTTTTACAATTCAAATAGTATACATTTCAATTGTACTCATAAGCACTTACTGCAAACCTAATGGAAACACATTAGGGTAACTTCCCACATGATTCTGAGATGTCTGAAAGTTGTTTCATACCTGAGCACATAAAGACAAAACAGTTGTTTTATCAGGGAATAGAATGGTTTGACATAAATGTAGAATACATTTCAATTCTACTCAAATGTCCTGACTGCAAACCTAATGGAAACACCTTAGGTTAACTTCCCACATCATTATGAGTAGTTTGAAAGTTTTTTCATGGCTGTACACATCAACACAAAAAAGTTGTTAACTCAGGGCATACAATTGTTAGATAATACAAATAGCATACATTTCAATTTTTCACCAAAGTACATGCTGCAAACCTAATGGAAACAACTTAGGTTAACTTCCCCAATGATTATGAGTAGTTTGAAAGTTGTTTCATGGCTGTACACATCAACACAAAAAAGTGGTTATCTCAGTGCATACAATGCTTAGGTAATACAAATAGTATACATTTCAATTTTACACCATAGTACTTACTGCAAACCTAATGGAAACACGTTAGGTTAATTTCCCACATGTTTCTGAGTTGTTTGAAATTTGTATTATGGCTCTGAACATCAAGACAAAAAAGTTGTTTTCTCAGTGCATACAATGCTTTTACAATTCAAATAGTATACATTTCAATTGTACTCAAAAGCACTTACTGCAAACCTAATGGAAACACATTAGGGTAACTTCCCACATGATTCTGAGATGTCTGAAAGTTGTTTCATACCTGAGCACATAAAGACAAAACAGTTGTTTTATCAGTGAATAGAATGGTTTGACATAAATGTAGAATACATTTCAATTCTACTCAAATGTCCTGACTGCAAACCTAATGGAAACACCTTAGGTTAACATCCCACATCATTATGAGTAGTTTGAAAGTTGTTTCATGGCTGTACACATCAACACAAAAAAGTTGTTAACTCAGGGCATACAATTGTTAGATAATACAAATAGCATACATTTCAATTTTTCACCAAAGTACATGCTGCAAACCTAATGGAAACAACTTAGGTTAACTTCCCCAATGATTATGAGTAGTTTGAAAGTTGTTTCATGGCTGTACACATCAACACAAAAAAGTGGTTATCTCAGTGCATACAATGCTTAGGTAATACAAATAGTATACATTTCAATTTTACACCATAGTACTTACTGCAAACCTAATGGAAACACATTAGGTTAAGTTTCCACATGTTTCTGAGTTGTTTGAAAGTTGTATTATGGCTCTGAACATCAAGAGAAACAAGATGTTTTCTCAGTGCATACAATGATTTACAATTCAAATAGTATACATTTCACTTGTACTCAAAAGTCCTGACTGCAAACCTAATGGAAACACTTTTGGTTAACTTTACACATGAGTATGAGTAGGTTGAAAGTTGTTTCATGCCTCTGTTCATCAAGACAAAAAAGTTGTCATCTCAGTGCATACAATGCTTAGACAATACAAATAGTATACATTTCAATTTGACACCAAAGTACTTACTGCAAACCTAATGGAAACACCTTAGGGTAAGTTCCCACATGATTATGTGTAGTTTGAAATTTGTATTATGGCTCTGAACATCAAGACAAAAAAGTTGTTTTCTCAGTGCATACAATGCTTTTACAATTCAAATAGTATACATTTCAATTGTACTCAAAAGCACTTACTGCAAACCTAATGGAAACACATTAGGGTAACTTCCCACATGATTCTGAGATGTCTGAAAGTTGTTTCATACCTGAGCACATAAAGACAAAACAGTTGTTTTATCAGTGAATAGAATGGTTTGACATAAATGTAGAATACATTTCAATTCTACTCAAATGTCCTGACTGCAAACCTAATGGAAACACCTTAGGTTAACATCCCACATCATTATGGGTAGTTTGAAAGTTGTTTCATGGCTGTACACATCAACACAAAAAAGTTGTTAACTCAGGGCATACAATTGTTAGATAATACAAATAGCATACATTTCAATTTTTCACCAAAGTACATGCTGCAAACCTAATGGAAACAACTTAGGTTAACTTCCCCAATGATTATGAGTAGTTTGAAAGTTGTTTCATGGCTGTACACATCAACACAAAAAAGTGGTTATCTCAGTGCATACAATGCTTAGGTAATACAAATAGTATACATTTCAATTTTACACCATAGTACTTACTGCAAACCTAATGGAAACACATTAGGTTAAGTTCCCACATGTTTCTGAGTTGTTTGAAAGTTGTATTATGGCTCTGAACATCAAGAGAAACAAGATGTTTTCTCAGTGCATACAATGATTTACAATTCAAATAGTATACATTTCACTTGTACTCAAAAGTCCTGACTGCAAACCTAATGGAAACACTTTTGGTTAACTTTACACATGAGTATGAGTAGGTTGAAAGTTGTTTCATGCCTCTGTTCATCAAGACAAAAAAGTTGTCATCTCAGTGCATACAATGCTTAGACAATACAAATAGTATACATTTCAATTTGACACCAAAGTACTTACTGCAAACCTAATGGAAACACCTTAGGGTAAGTTCCCACATGATTATGTGTAGTTTGAAAGTTGTTTCATGGCTATACACATCAACACAAAAAAGTTGTTATCTCAGTGCATGCAATGCTTAGACAATACAAATACTGTACATTTCAATTTTACACCAAAGCATTTACTGCAAACCTACTGGAAACTCCTTAGGGTAAATTCCCACATGATTCTGAGATGTCTGAAAGTTGTTTCATACCTGTGCACATAAAGACAAAAAAGTTGTTTTCTCAGTGAATAGAATGCTTTGACATAAACGTAGTATACATTTCAATTCTCCTCAAAAGTCCTGACTGCAAACCTAATGGAAACACCTTAGGTTAACTTCCCACATGATTATGAGTAGTTTGAAAGTTGTTTCATGGCTGTACACATCAACACAAAAAAGTTGTTATCTCAGTGCATACAATGCTTAGATAATACAAATAGTATAGATTTCAATTTTACACCAAAGCACTTACTGCAAACCAAATGGAAACACCTTTGGTTAACTTCACACATGAGTATGAGTAGGTTGAAAGTTGTTTCATACCTCTGTTCATCAAGACAAAAAGATTACTTTCTCAGTGCATACAATGTTCTGACATTAAGGTGGTATACATTTCAATTTTCCAACAAAGTGCAGAATGCAAACCAGATGGATACATATTAAGTTAACTTGCCACATGTTTCTGAACTGTTTGAAAGTTGTCTCAGGATGTACAAATCAACACAAAAAAGTTGTTAACTCAGGGCATACAATGGATAGATAATACAAATAGCATACATTTCAATTTTGCACCAAAGTACATGCTGGAAAACTAATGGAAACACCTTAGGTTAACTTCCCACATGATTATGTGTAGTTTGAAAGTTGTTTCATGGCTATACACATCAACACAAAAAAGTTGTTATCTCAGTGCATACAATGCTTAGATAATACAAATAGTATACATTTCAATTTGACACCAAAGTACTTACTGCAAACCTAATGGAAACACCTTAGGGTAAGTTCCCACATGTTTCTGAGTTGTTTGTAAGTTGTATTATGGCGCTGAACATCAAGACAAAAAAGTTGTTTTCTCAGAGCATACAATGCTTTGATAATACAAATACTGTACATTTCAAATTTACACCAAAGCACTTCCTGCAAACCTAATAAAAACACCTTAGGTTTACTTCCCACATGATTCTGAGATGTCTGAAAGTTGTTTCATGCCTCTGTTCATCAAGACAAAAAAGTTACTTTCTCAGTGCATATTAAGTTCTGACATTAAGATGGTATACATTTCAATTTTCCAACAAAGTACATGCTGCAAACCTAATGGAAACACTTTAGGTTAACTTCCCACATGATTATGAGTAGTTTGAAAGTTGTTTCATGGCTGTACACATCAACACAGAAAAGTTGTCATCTCAGTGCATGCAATGGTTAGACAATACAAATAGTATAAATTTCAATTTTACACCAGAGCACTTACTGCAAACCTAATGGAAACACCTTAGGGTAACTTCCCACGTGATTCTGAGATGTCTGAAACTTGTTTCATACCTGTGCACATAAAGACCAAAAAGTTGATTTCTCAGTGAATAGAATGCTTTGACATAAACGTAGTATACATTTCAATTCTACTCAAAAGTCCTGACTGCAAACCTAATGGAAACACCTTAGGTTAACTTCCCACATCATTATGAGTAGTTTGAAAGTTGTTTCATGGCTGTACACATCAACACAAAAAAGTTGTTAAACCAGGGCATACAATGGTTAGATAATACAAATAGTATACATTTCAATTTTACACCAAAGTACTTACTGCAAACCTAATGGAAACACCTTAGGTTAATTTCCCACATGTTTCTGAGTTGTTTGCAATTTGTATTATGGCTCTGAACATCAAGACAAAAAAGTTGTTTTCTCAGTGCATACAATGCTTTTACAATTCAAATAGTATACATTTCAATTGTACTCAAAAGTCCTAACTGCAAACCTAATGGAAACAACTTAGGTTAACTTCCCACATGATTCTGAGATGTCTGAAAGTTGTTTCATGCCTCTGTTCATCGAGACAAAAAAGTTACTTTCTCAGTGCATATTAAGTTCTGACATTAAGATGGTATACATTTCCTTTTTCCAACAAAGTACATGCTGCAAACCTAATGGAAACACTTTAGGTTAACTTCCCACATGATTATGAGTAGTTTGAAAGTTGTTTCATGGCTGTACACATCAACACAGAAAAGTTGTCATCTCAGTGCATGCAATGGTTAGACAATACAAATAGTATAAATTTCAATTTTACACCAAAGCACTTACTGCAAACCTAATGGAAACACCTTAGGTTAATTTCCCACATGTTTCTGAGTTGTTTGATATTTGTATTATGGCTCTGAACATCAAGACAAAAAAGTTGTTTTCTCAGTGCATACAATGCTTTTACAATTCAAATAGTATACATTTCAATTGTACTCAAAACTCCTGACTGCAAACGTAATGGAAACACCTTAGGTTAACTTCCCACATGATTATGAGTAGTTTGAAAGTTGTTTCATGGCTGTACACATCAACACAGAAAAGTTGTTATCTCAGTGCATACAATGCTTAGACAATACAAATACTGTACATTTCAATTTTACACCAAAGCATTTACTGCAAACCTACTGGAAACTCCTTAGGGTAAATTCCCACATGATTCTGAGTTGTCTGAAAGTTGTTTCATACCTGTGCACATAATGACAAAAAAGTTATTTTCTCAGTGAATAGAATGCTTTGACATAAA
Organism: Mobula birostris; assembly: GCF_030028105.1. Lineage (NCBI taxonomy): Eukaryota > Metazoa > Chordata > Chondrichthyes > Myliobatiformes > Myliobatidae > Mobula > Mobula birostris. The sequence goes on from NW_027274440.1 coordinate 87,779, forward strand.
CGTAGTATACATTTCAATTCTCCTCAAAAGTCCTGACTGCAAACCTAATGGAAACACCTTAGGTTAACTTCCCACATCATTATGAGTAGTTTGAAAGTTGTTTCATGGCTGTACACATCAACACAAAAAAGTTGTTATCTCAGTGCATACAATGCTTAGATAATACAAATATTATACATTTCAATTTTACACCAAAGCACTTACTGCAAACCAAATGGAAACACCTTTGGTTAACTTCACACATGAGTATGAGTTGGTTGAAAGTTGTTTCATGCCTCTGTTCATCAAGACAAAAAGATTACTTTCTCAGTGCATACAATGTTCTGACATTAAAGTGGTATACATTTCAATTTTCCAACAAAGTGCAGAATGCAAACCAGATGGATGCATATTAAGTAAACTTGCCACATGTTTCTGAACTGTTTGAAAGTTGTCTCATGGATCTACAAATCAGCACAAAAAAGTTGTTAACTCAGGGCATACAATGGATAGATAATACAAATAGCATACATTTCAATTTTGCACCAAAGTACATGCTGGAAAACTAATGGAAACACCTTAGGTTAACTTCCCACATGATTATGTGTAGTTTGAAAGTTGTTTCATGGCTATACACATCAACACAAAAAAGTTGTTATCTCAGTGCATACAATGCTTAGATAATACAAATAGTATACATTTCAATTTGACACCAAAGTACTTACTGCAAACCTAATGGAAACACCTTAGGGTAAGTTCCCACATGTTTCTGAGTTGTTTGTAAGTTGTATTATGGCGCTGAACATCAAGACAAAAAAGTTGTTTTCTCAGAGCATACAATGCTTTGATAATACAAATACTGTACATTTCAAATTTACACCAAAGCACTTACTGCAAACCTAATAAAAACACCTTAGGTTTACTTCCCACATGATTCTGAGATGTCTGAAAGTTATTTCATGCCTCTGTTCATCAAGACAAAAAAGTTACTTTCTCAGTGCATATTAAGTTCTGACATTAAGATGGTATACATTTCAATTTTCCAACAAAGTACATGCTGCAAACCTAATGGAAACACTTTAGGTTAACTTCCCACATGATTATGAGTAGTTTGAAAGTTGTTTCATGGCTGTACACATCAACACAGAAAAGTTGTTATCTCAGTGCATGCAATGGTTAGACAATACAAATAGTATAAATTTCAATTTTACACCAGAGCACTTACTGCAAACCTAATGGAAACACCTTAGGGTAACTTCCCACGTGATTCTGAGATGTCTGAAACTTGTTTCATACCTGTGCACATAAAGACCAAAAAGTTGATTTCTCAGTGAATAGAATGCTTTGACATAAACGTAGTATACATTTCAATTCTACTCAAAAGTCCTGACTGCAAACCTAATGGAAACACCTTAGGTTAATTTCCCACATCATTATGAGTAGTTTGAAAGTTGTTTCATGGCTGTACACATCAACACAAAAAAGTTGTTAACTCAGGGCATAGAATGGTTAGATAATACAAATAGTATACATTTCAATTTTACACCAAAGTACTTACTGGAAACCTAATGGAAACACCTTAGGTTAATTTCCCACATGTTTCTGAGTTGTTTGCAATTTGTATTATGGCTCTGAACATCAAGACAAAAAAGTTGTTTTCTCAGTGCATACAATGCTTTTACAATTCAAATAGTATACATTTCAATTGTACTGAAAAGTCCTGACTGCAAACCTAATGGAAACAACTTAGGTTAACTTCCCACATGATTCTGAGATGTCTGAAAGTTGTTTCATGCCTCTGTTCATCGAGACAAAAAAGTTACTTTCTCAGTGCATATTAAGTTCTGACATTAAGATGGTATACATTTCCTTTTTCCAACAAAGTACATGCTGCAAACCTAATGGAAACACTTTAGGTTAACTTCCCACATGATTATGAGTAGTTTGAAAGTTGTTTCATGGCTGTACACATCAACACAGAAAAGTTGTCATCTCAGTGCATGCAATGGTTAGACAATACAAATAGTATAAATTTCAATTTTACACCAAAGCACTTACTGCAAACCTAATGGAAACACCTTAGGTTAATTTCCCACATGTTTCTGAGTTGTTTGATATTTGTATTATGGCTCTGAACATCAAGACAAAAAAGTTGTTTTCTCAGTGCATACAATGCTTTTACAATTCAAATAGTATACATTTCAATTGTACTCAAAACTCCTGACTGCAAACGTAATGGAAACACCTTAGGTTAACTTCCCACATGATTATGAGTAGTTTGAAAGTTGTTTCATGGCTGTACACATCAACACAGAAAAGTTGTTATCTCAGTGCATACAATGCTTAGACAATACAAATACTGTACATTTCAATTTTACACCAAAGCATTTTCTGCAAACCTACTGGAAACTCCTTAGGGTAAATTCCCACATGATTCTGAGTTGTCTGAAAGTTGTTTCATACCTGTGCACATAATGACAAAAAAGTTATTTTCTCAGTGAATAGAATGCTTTGACATAAACGTAGTATACATTTCAATTCTCCTCAAAAGTCCTGACTGCAAACCTAATGGAAACACCTTAGGTTAACTTCCCACATCATTATGAGTAGTTTGAAAGTTGTTTCATGGCTGTACACATCAACACAAAAAAGTTGTTATCTCAGTGCATACAATGCTTAGATAATACAAATAGTATACATTTCAATTTTACACCAAAGCACTTACTGCAAACCAAATGGAAACACCTTTGGTTAACTTCACACATGAGTATGAGTTGGTTGAAAGTTGTTTCATGCCTGTGTTCATCAAGACAAAAAGATTACTTTCTCAGTGCATACAATGTTCTGACATTAAAGTGGTATACATTTTAATTTTCCAACAAAGTGCAGAATGCAAACCAGATGGATGCATATTAAGTAAACTTGCCACATGTTTCTGAACTGTTTGAAAGTTGTCTCATGGATCTACAAATCAGCAGAAAAAAGTTGTTAACTCAGGGCATACAATGGATAGATAATACAAATAGCATACATTTCAATTTTGCACCAAAGAACATGCTGGAAAACTAATGGAAACACCTTAGGTTAACTTCCCACATGATTATGTGTAGTTTGAAAGTTGTTTCATGGCTATACACATCAACACAAAAAAGTTGTTATCTCAGTGCATACAATGCTTAGATAATACAAATAGTATACATTTCAATTTGACACCAAAGTAGTTACTGCAAACCTAATGGAAACACCTTAGGGTAAGTTCCCACATGTTTCTGAGTTGTTTGTAAGTTGTATTATGGCGCTGAACATCAAGACAAAAAAGTTGTTTTCTCAGAGCATACAATGCTTTGATAATACAAATACTGTACATTTCAAATTTACACCAAAGCACTTACTGCAAACCTAATAAAAACACCTTAGGTTTACTTCCCACATGATTCTGAGATGCCTGAAAGTTATTTCATGCCTCTGTTCATCAAGACAAAAAAGTTACTTTCTCAGTGCATATTAAGTTCTGACATTAAGATGGTATACATTTCAATTTTCCAACAAAGTACATGCTGCAAACCTAATGGAAACACTTTAGGTTAACTTCCCACATGATTATGAGTAGTTTGAAAGTTGTTTCATGGCTGTACACATCAACACAGAAAAGTTGTTATCTCAGTGCATACAATGCTTAGACAATACAAATACTGTACATTTCAATTTTACACCAAAGCATTTACTGCAAACCTACTGGAAACTCCTTAGGGTAAATTCCCACATGATTCTGAGATGTCTGAAAGTTGTTTCATACCTGTGCACATAATGACAAAAAAGTTCTTTTCTCAGTGAATAGAATGCTTTGACATAAACGTAGTATACATTTCAATTCTCCTCAAAAGTCCTGACTGCAAACCTAATGGAAACACCTTAGGTTAACTTCCCACATCATTATGAGTAGTTTGAAAGTTGTTTCATGGCTGTACACATCAACACAAAAAAGTTGTTATCTCAGTGCATACAATGCTTAGATAATACAAACAGTATACATTTCAATTTTACACCAAAGCACTTACTGCAAACCTAATGGAAACACCTTAGGTTAATTTCCCACATGTTTCTGAGTTGTTTGAAATTTGTATTATGGCTCTGAACATCAAGACAAAAAAGTTGTTTTCTCAGAGCATACAATGCTTTTACAATTCAAATAGTATACATTTCAATTGTACTCAAAAGCACTTACTGCAAACCTAATGGAAACACATTAGGGTAACTTCCCACATGATTCTGAGATGTCTGAAAGTTGTTTCATACCTGAGCACATAAAGACAAAACAGTTGTTTTATCAGTGAATAGAATGGTTTGACATAAATGTAGAATACATTTCAATTCTACTCAAATGTCCTGACTGCAAACCTAATGGAAACACCTTAGGTTAACATCCCACATCATTATGAGTAGTTTGAAAGTTGTTTCATGGCTGTACACATCAACACAAAAAAGTTGTTAACTCAGGGCATACAATTGTTAGATAATACAAATAGCATACATTTCAATTTTTCACCAAAGTACATGCTGCAAACCTAATGGAAACAACTTAGGTTAACTTCCCCAATGATTATGAGTAGTTTGAAAGTTGTTTCATGGCTGTACACATCAACACAAAAAAGTGGTTATCTCAGTGCATACAATGCTTAGGTAATACAAATAGTATACATTTCAATTTTACACCATAGTACTTACTGCAAACCTAATGGAAACACATTAGGTTAAGTTCCCACATGTTTCTGAGTTGTTTGAAAGTTGTATTATGGCTCTGAACATCAAGAGAAACAAGATGTTTTCTCAGTGCATACAATGATTTACAATTCAAATAGTATACATTTCACTTGTACTCAAAAGTCCTGACTGCAAACCTAATGGAAACACTTTTGGTTAACTTTACACATGAGTATGAGTAGGTTGAAAGTTGTTTCATGCCTCTGTTCATCAAGACAAAAAAGTTGTCATCTCAGTGCATACAATGCTTAGACAATACAAATAGTATACATTTCAATTTGACACCAAAGTACTTACTGCAAACCTAATGGAAACACCTTAGGGTAAGTTCCCACATGATTATGTGTAGTTTGAAATTTGTATTATGGCTCTGAACATCAAGACAAAAAAGTTGTTTTCTCAGTGCATACAATGCTTTTACAATTCAAATAGTATACATTTCAATTGTACTCAAAAGCACTTACTGCAAACCTAATGGAAACACATTAGGGTAACTTCCCACATGATTCTGAGATGTCTGAAAGTTGTTTCATACCTGAGCACATAAAGACAAAACAGTTGTTTTATCAGTGAATAGAATGGTTTGACATAAATGTAGAATACATTTCAATTCTACTCAAATGTCCTGACTGCAAACCTAATGGAAACACCTTAGGTTAACATCCCACATCATTATGGGTAGTTTGAAAGTTGTTTCATGGCTGTACACATCAACACAAAAAAGTTGTTAACTCAGGGCATACAATTGTTAGATAATACAAATAGCATACATTTCAATTTTTCACCAAAGTACATGCTGCAAACCTAATGGAAACAACTTAGGTTAACTTCCCCAATGATTATGAGTAGTTTGAAAGTTGTTTCATGGCTGTACACATCAACACAAAAAAGTGGTTATCTCAGTGCATAGAATGCTTAGGTAATACAAATAGTATACATTTCAATTTTACACCATAGTACTTACTGCAAACCTAATGGAAACACATTAGGTTAAGTTCCCACATGTTTCTGAGTTGTTTGAAAGTTGTATTATGGCTCTGAACATCAAGAGAAACAAGATGTTTTCTCAGTGCATACAATGATTTACAATTCAAATAGTATACATTTCACTTGTACTCAAAAGTCCTGACTGCAAACCTAATGGAAACACTTTTGGTTAACTTTACACATGAGTATGAGTAGGTTGAAAGTTGTTTCATGCCTCTGATCATCAAGACAAAAAAGTTGTCATCTCAGTGCATACAATGCTTAGACAATACAAATAGTATACATTTCAATTTGACACCAAAGTACTTACTGCAAACCTAATGGAAACACCTTAGGGTAAGTTCCCACATGATTATGTGTAGTTTGAAAGTTGTTTCATGGCTATACACATCAACACAAAAAAGTTGTTATCTCAGTGCATGCAATGCTTAGACAATACAAATACTGTACATTTCAATTTTACACCAAAGCATTTACTGCAAACCTACTGGAAACTCCTTAGGGTAAATTCCCACATGATTCTGAGATGTCTGAAAGTTGTTTCATACCTGTGCACATAAAGACAAAAAAGTTGTTTTCTCAGTGAATAGAATGCTTTGACATAAACGTAGTATACATTTCAATTCTCCTCAAAAGTCCTGACTGCAAACCTAATGGAAACACCTTAGGTTAACTTCCCACATGATTATGAGTAGTTTGAAAGTTGTTTCATGGCTGTACACATCAACACAAAAAAGTTGTTATCTCAGTGCATACAATGCTTAGATAATACAAATAGTATAGATTTCAATTTTACACCAAAGCACTTACTGCAAACCAAATGGAAACACCTTTGGTTAACTTCACACATGAGTATGAGTAGGTTGAAAGTTGTTTCATACCTCTGTTCATCAAGACAAAAAGATTACTTTCTCAGTGCATACAATGTTCTGACATTAAGGTGGTATACATTTCAATTTTCCAACAAAGTGCAGAATGCAAACCAGATGGATACATATTAAGTTAACTTGCCACATGTTTCTGAACTGTTTGAAAGTTGTCTCAGGATGTACAAATCAACACAAAAAAGTTGTTAACTCAGGGCATACAATGGATAGATAATACAAATAGCATACATTTCAATTTTGCACCAAAGTACATGCTGGAAAACTAATGGAAACACCTTAGGTTAACTTCCCACATGATTATGTGTAGTTTGAAAGTTGTTTCATGGCTATACACATCAACACAAAAAAGTTGTTATCTCAGTGCATACAATGCTTAGATAATACAAATAGTATACATTTCAATTTGACACCAAAGTACTTACTGCAAACCTAATGGAAACACCTTAGGGTAAGTTCCCACATGTTTCTGAGTTGTTTGTAAGTTGTATTATGGCGCTGAACATCAAGACAAAAAAGTTGTTTTCTCAGAGCATACAATGCTTTGATAATACAAATACTGTACATTTCAAATTTACACCAAAGCACTTCCTGCAAACCTAATAAAAACACCTTAGGTTTACTTCCCACATGATTCTGAGATGTCTGAAAGTTGTTTCATGCCTCTGTTCATCAAGACAAAAAAGTTACTTTCTCAGTGCATATTAAGTTCTGACATTAAGATGGTATACATTTCAATTTTCCAACAAAGTACATGCTGCAAACCTAATGGAAACACTTTAGGTTAACTTCCCACATGATTATGAGTAGTTTGAAAGTTGTTTCATGGCTGTACACATCAACACAGAAAAGTTGTCATCTCAGTGCATGCAATGGTTAGACAATACAAATAGTATAAATTTCAATTTTACACCAGAGCACTTACTGCAAACCTAATGGAAACACCTTAGGGTAACTTCCCACGTGATTCTGAGATGTCTGAAACTTGTTTCATACCTGTGCACATAAAGACCAAAAAGTTGATTTCTCAGTGAATAGAATGCTTTGACATAAACGTAGTATACATTTCAATTCTACTCAAAAGTCCTGACTGCAAACCTAATGGAAACACCTTAGGTTAACTTCCCACATCATTATGAGTAGTTTGAAAGTTGTTTCATGGCTGTACACATCAACACAAAAAAGTTGTTAAACCAGGGCATACAATGGTTAGATAATACAAATAGTATACATTTCAATTTTACACCAAAGTACTTACTGCAAACCTAATGGAAACACCTTAGGTTAATTTCCCACATGTTTCTGAGTTGTTTGCAATTTGTATTATGGCTCTGAACATCAAGACAAAAAAGTTGTTTTCTCAGTGCATACAATGCTTTTACAATTCAAATAGTATACATTTCAATTGTACTCAAAAGTCCTAACTGCAAACCTAATGGAAACAACTTAGGTTAACTTCCCACATGATTCTGAGATGTCTGAAAGTTGTTTCATGCCTCTGTTCATCGAGACAAAAAAGTTACTTTCTCAGTGCATATTAAGTTCTGACATTAAGATGGTATACATTTCCTTTTTCCAACAAAGTACATGCTGCAAACCTAATGGAAACACTTTAGGTTAACTTCCCACATGATTATGAGTAGTTTGAAAGTTGTTTCATGGCTGTACACATCAACACAGAAAAGTTGTCATCTCAGTGCATGCAATGGTTAGACAATACAAATAGTATAAATTTCAATTTTACACCAAAGCACTTACTGCAAACCTAATGGAAACACCTTAGGTTAATTTCCCACATGTTTCTGAGTTGTTTGATATTTGTATTATGGCTCTGAACATCAAGACAAAAAAGTTGTTTTCTCAGTGCATACAATGCTTTTACAATTCAAATAGTATACATTTCAATTGTACTCAAAACTCCTGACTGCAAACGTAATGGAAACACCTTAGGTTAACTTCCCACATGATTATGAGTAGTTTGAAAGTTGTTTCATGGCTGTACACATCAACACAGAAAAGTTGTTATCTCAGTGCATACAATGCTTAGACAATACAAATACTGTACATTTCAATTTTACACCAAAGCATTTACTGCAAACCTACTGGAAACTCCTTAGGGTAAATTCCCACATGATTCTGAGTTGTCTGAAAGTTGTTTCATACCTGTGCACATAATGACAAAAAAGTTATTTTCTCAGTGAATAGAATGCTTTGACATAAACGTAGTATACATTTCAATTCTCCTCAAAAGTCCTGACTGCAAACCTAATGGAAACACCTTAGGTTAACTTCCCACATCATTATGAGTAGTTTGAAAGTTGTTTCATGGCTGTACACATCAACACAAAAAAGTTGTTATCTCAGTGCATACAATGCTTAGATAATACAAATATTATACATTTCAATTTTACACCAAAGCACTTACTGCAAACCAAATGGAAACACCTTTGGTTAACTTCACACATGAGTATGAGTTGGTTGAAAGTTGTTTCATGCCTCTGTTCATCAAGACAAAAAGATTACTTTCTCAGTGCATACAATGTTCTGACATTAAAGTGGTATACATTTCAATTTTCCAACAAAGTGCAGAATGCAAACCAGATGGATGCATATTAAGTAAACTTGCCACATGTTTCTGAACTGTTTGAAAGTTGTCTCATGGATCTACAAATCAGCACAAAAAAGTTGTTAACTCAGGGCATACAATGGATAGATAATACAAATAGCATACATTTCAATTTTGCACCAAAGTACATGCTGGAAAACTAATGGAAACACCTTAGGTTAACTTCCCACATGATTATGTGTAGTTTGAAAGTTGTTTCATGGCTATACACATCAACACAAAAAAGTTGTTATCTCAGTGCATACAATGCTTAGATAATACAAATAGTATACATTTCAATTTGACACCAAAGTACTTACTGCAAACCTAATGGAAACACCTTAGGGTAAGTTCCCACATGTTTCTGAGTTGTTTGTAAGTTGTATTATGGCGCTGAACATCAAGACAAAAAAGTTGTTTTCTCAGAGCATACAATGCTTTGATAATACAAATACTGTACATTTCAAATTTACACCAAAGCACTTACTGCAAACCTAATAAAAACACCTTAGGTTTACTTCCCACATGATTCTGAGATGTCTGAAAGTTATTTCATGCCTCTGTTCATCAAGACAAAAAAGTTACTTTCTCAGTGCATATTAAGTTCTGACATTAAGATGGTATACATTTCAATTTTCCAACAAAGTACATGCTGCAAACCTAATGGAAACACTTTAGGTTAACTTCCCACATGATTATGAGTAGTTTGAAAGTTGTTTCATGGCTGTACACATCAACACAGAAAAGTTGTTATCTCAGTGCATGCAATGGTTAGACAATACAAATAGTATAAATTTCAATTTTACACCAGAGCACTTACTGCAAACCTAATGGAAACACCTTAGGGTAACTTCCCACGTGATTCTGAGATGTCTGAAACTTGTTTCATACCTGTGCACATAAAGACCAAAAAGTTGATTTCTCAGTGAATAGAATGCTTTGACATAAACGTAGTATACATTTCAATTCTACTCAAAAGTCCTGACTGCAAACCTAATGGAAACACCTTAGGTTAATTTCCCACATCATTATGAGTAGTTTGAAAGTTGTTTCATGGCTGTACACATCAACACAAAAAAGTTGTTAACTCAGGGCATAGAATGGTTAGATAATACAAATAGTATACATTTCAATTTTACACCAAAGTACTTACTGGAAACCTAATGGAAACACCTTAGGTTAATTTCCCACATGTTTCTGAGTTGTTTGCAATTTGTATTATGGCTCTGAACATCAAGACAAAAAAGTTGTTTTCTCAGTGCATACAATGCTTTTACAATTCAAATAGTATACATTTCAATTGTACTCAAAAGTCCTGACTGCAAACCTAATGGAAACAACTTAGGTTAACTTCCCACATGATTCTGAGATGTCTGAAAGTTGTTTCATGCCTCTGTTCATCGAGACAAAAAAGTTACTTTCTCAGTGCATATTAAGTTCTGACATTAAGATGGTATACATTTCCTTTTTCCAACAAAGTACATGCTGCAAACCTAATGGAAACACTTTAGGTTAACTTCCCACATGATTATGAGTAGTTTGAAAGTTGTTTCATGGCTGTACACATCAACACAAAAAAGTTGTCATCTCAGTGCATGCAATGGTTAGACAATACAAATAGTATAAATTTCAATTTTACACCAAAGCACTTACTGCAAACCTAATGGAAACACCTTAGGTTAATTTCCCACATGTTTCTGAGTTGTTTGATATTTGTATTATGGCTCTGAACATCAAGACAAAAAAGTTGTTTTCTCAGTGCATACAATGCTTTTACAATTCAAATAGTATACATTTCAATTGTACTCAAAACTCCTGACTGCAAACGTAATGGAAACACCTTAGGTTAACTTCCCACATGATTATGAGTAGTTTGAAAGTTGTTTCATGGCTGTACACATCAACACAGAAAAGTTGTTATCTCAGTGCATACAATGCTTAGACAATACAAATACTGTACATTTCAATTTTACACCAAAGCATTTTCTGCAAACCTACTGGAAACTCCTTAGGGTAAATTCCCACATGATTCTGAGTTGTCTGAAAGTTGTTTCATACCTGTGCACATAATGACAAAAAAGTTATTTTCTCAGTGAATAGAATGCTTTGACATAAACGTAGTATACATTTCAATTCTCCTCAAAAGTCCTGACTGCAAACCTAATGGAAACACCTTAGGTTAACTTCCCACATCATTATGAGTAGTTTGAAAGTTGTTTCATGGCTGTACACATCAACACAAAAAAGTTGTTATCTCAGTGCATACAATGCTTAGATAATACAAATAGTATACATTTCAATTTTACACCAAAGCACTTACTGCAAACCAAATGGAAACACCTTTGGTTAACTTCACACATGAGTATGAGTTGGTTGAAAGTTGTTTCATGCCTGTGTTCATCAAGACAAAAAGATTACTTTCTCAGTGCATACAATGTTCTGACATTAAAGTGGTATACATTTTAATTTTCCAACAAAGTGCAGAATGCAAACCAGATGGATGCATATTAAGTAAACTTGCCACATGTTTCTGAACTGTTTGAAAGTTGTCTCATGGATCTACAAATCAGCACAAAAAAGTTGTTAACTCAGGGCATACAATGGATAGATAATACAAATAGCATACATTTCAATTTTGCACCAAAGAACATGCTGGAAAACTAATGGAAACACCTTAGGTTAACTTCCCACATGATTATGTGTAGTTTGAAAGTTGTTTCATGGCTATACACATCAACACAAAAAAGTTGTTATCTCAGTGCATACAATGCTTAGATAATACAAATAGTATACATTTCAATTTGACACCAAAGTAGTTACTGCAAACCTAATGGAAACACCTTAGGGTAAGTTCCCACATGTTTCTGAGTTGTTTGTAAGTTGTATTATGGCGCTGAACATCAAGACAAAAAAGTTGTTTTCTCAGAGCATACAATGCTTTGATAATACAAATACTGTACATTTCAAATTTACACCAAAGCACTTACTGCAAACCTAATAAAAACACCTTAGGTTTACTTCCCACATGATTCTGAGATGCCTGAAAGTTATTTCATGCCTCTGTTCATCAAGACAAAAAAGTTACTTTCTCAGTGCATATTAAGTTCTGACATTAAGATGGTATACATTTCAATTTTCCAACAAAGTACATGCTGCAAACCTAATGGAAACACTTTAGGTTAACTTCCCACATGATTATGAGTAGTTTGAAAGTTGTTTCATGGCTGTACACATCAACACAGAAAAGTTGTTATCTCAGTGCATACAATGCTTAGACAATACAAATACTGTACATTTCAATTTTACACCAAAGCATTTACTGCAAACCTACTGGAAACTCCTTAGGGTAAATTCCCACATGATTCTGAGATGTCTGAAAGTTGTTTCATACCTGTGCACATAATGACAAAAAAGTTCTTTTCTCAGTGAATAGAATGCTTTGACATAAACGTAGTATACATTTCAATTCTCCTCAAAAGTCCTGACTGCAAACCTAATGGAAACACCTTAGGTTAACTTCCCACATCATTATGAGTAGTTTGAAAGTTGTTTCATGGCTGTACACATCAACACAAAAAAGTTGTTATCTCAGTGCATACAATGCTTAGATAATACAAACAGTATACATTTCAATTTTACACCAAAGCACTTACTGCAAACCTAATGGAAACACCTTAGGTTAATTTCCCACATGTTTCTGAGTTGTTTGAAATTTGTATTATGGCTCTGAACATCAAGACAAAAAAGTTGTTTTCTCAGAGCATACAATGCTTTTACAATTCAAATAGTATACATTTCAATTGTACTCAAAAGCACTTACTGCAAACCTAATGGAAACACATTAGGGTAACTTCCCACATGATTCTGAGATGTCTGAAAGTTGTTTCATACCTGAGCACATAAAGACAAAACAGTTGTTTTATCAGTGAATAGAATGGTTTGACATAAATGTAGAATACATTTCAATTCTACTCAAATGTCCTGACTGCAAACCTAATGGAAACACCTTAGGTTAACATCCCACATCATTATGAGTAGTTTGAAAGTTGTTTCATGGCTGTACACATCAACACAAAAAAGTTGTTAACTCAGGGCATACAATTGTTAGATAATACAAATAGCATACATTTCAATTTTTCACCAAAGTACATGCTGCAAACCTAATGGAAACAACTTAGGTTAACTTCCCCAATGATTATGAGTAGTTTGAAAGTTGTTTCATGGCTGTACACATCAACACAAAAAAGTGGTTATCTCAGTGCATACAATGCTTAGGTAATACAAATAGTATACATTTCAATTTTACACCATAGTACTTACTGCAAACCTAATGGAAACACATTAGGTTAAGTTCCCACATGTTTCTGAGTTGTTTGAAAGTTGTATTATGGCTCTGAACATCAAGAGAAACAAGATGTTTTCTCAGTGCATACAATGATTTACAATTCAAATAGTATACATTTCACTTGTACTCAAAAGTCCTGACTGCAAACCTAATGGAAACACTTTTGGTTAACTTTACACATGAGTATGAGTAGGTTGAAAGTTGTTTCATGCCTCTGTTCATCAAGACAAAAAAGTTGTCATCTCAGTGCATACAATGCTTAGACAATACAAATAGTATACATTTCAATTTGACACCAAAGTACTTACTGCAAACCTAATGGAAACACCTTAGGGTAAGTTCCCACATGATTATGTGTAGTTTGAAATTTGTATTATGGCTCTGAACATCAAGACAAAAAAGTTGTTTTCTCAGTGCATACAATGCTTTTACAATTCAAATAGTATACATTTCAATTGTACTCAAAAGCACTTACTGCAAACCTAATGGAAACACATTAGGGTAACTTCCCACATGATTCTGAGATGTCTGAAAGTTGTTTCATACCTGAGCACATAAAGACAAAACAGTTGTTTTATCAGTGAATAGAATGGTTTGACATAAATGTAGAATACATTTCAATTCTACTCAAATGTCCTGACTGCAAACCTAATGGAAACACCTTAGGTTAACATCCCACATCATTATGGGTAGTTTGAAAGTTGTTTCATGGCTGTACACATCAACACAAAAAAGTTGTTAACTCAGGGCATACAATTGTTAGATAATACAAATAGCATACATTTCAATTTTTCACCAAAGTACATGCTGCAAACCTAATGGAAACAACTTAGGTTAACTTCCCCAATGATTATGAGTAGTTTGAAAGTTGTTTCATGGCTGTACACATCAACACAAAAAAGTGGTTATCTCAGTGCATAGAATGCTTAGGTAATACAAATAGTATACATTTCAATTTTACACCATAGTACTTACTGCAAACCTAATGGAAACACATTAGGTTAAGTTCCCACATGTTTCTGAGTTGTTTGAAAGTTGTATTATGGCTCTGAACATCAAGAGAAACAAGATGTTTTCTCAGTGCATACAATGATTTACAATTCAAATAGTATACATTTCACTTGTACTCAAAAGTCCTGACTGCAAACCTAATGGAAACACTTTTGGTTAACTTTACACATGAGTATGAGTAGGTTGAAAGTTGTTTCATGCCTCTGATCATCAAGACAAAAAAGTTGTCATCTCAGTGCATACAATGCTTAGACA